>NC_091950.1:424345037-424347675 GCF_031021105.1 Erythrolamprus reginae | reverse complement strand
CGTTTCATCTCCCGGAGCTCCTCGTTGAACCATGGGGCTCTACGGGGTCTAGCGCCACGGAGAGGTCGCAAAGGCGCAATCCGGTCGAGAGCCTCCGCAGCAGCCGTATTCCAGGCCTCCGCAAGAGACTCCACCGAACTGTGGATGCTTTCCCTACCACCTGACTGCACTGTTCACCCATTTTGAGGGTTTGGAAAACCTTCTTTGCAAAAAGAAACAACGAAAGAGCTTGCAAGCCAGTAAGAGCTGGGAAGATTGTTAACAGCTAGTTAGAGTTGGGGAAAAGAAGCTACATTCAGAGTATAAGACGTGCCCAAATTATATCAGCCTCTTTTAAGAAGGAAAAAGGAGCATCTTATACTCCGAAAAATACGGTCATCTATGTTCAATTGTGTGGCAGCCTGGACTTAAATTCTGGGGGGAGCGGAAGTACAGCAGATGGGAACCAAAAAGTGGAATTTTAAAGAACTTTTTCTGAGCAGAAGCAACCCCAGGAGAGGCCTTGGGGTGCTCTTAAACACACTTGCACACCCACCCACGCCAGACTGACCGATGACTGACTCCCTAATCCCGTTTCCTCCTGCCAGGTTTTTATCAAGAGTCCAGGAAACCAGGAATATCAGCCTGCATGCCAGGAGGCACGTTCGGTGCGCGTGAGAGACGGACGGCTTCCAAGCCATGGACCCAAGTATGCGTATCATTTCCTGTTTTAAAAAACAGGCGGAATATATATATATATATGTGTGTGTGTGTGTGTGTGTTTTATTTAAATCAGGAGCAGAAACATTCCAGGCTGCATAGCTGGCCCGGAGGAGGAATGCAACCTCCCTCTCACCCCCTCGGCTGGACGTTTGCAACACCAGGGTTAAGAGGGGAGGGGGGGTCACTCAGAATGTCCTGGGACCCTGGCAAGACTACTCTGCCCACCCCCCACCCCCCCCAGAAGCAAAGCTAATGAAGACTGGTCAGTCTCAAAAATTGCGGCTTGAAGATGGGTGGGGGATTCTGGGAGTGGAAGTCCTCCCCTCTTAAAGCATCCTGGCTGGGGGATTATGGGAGTGGAAGTCCTCCCCTCTTAAAGCATTGATGGCCGGGGGGATTATGGGAGTGGAAGTCCTCCCCTCTTAAAGGCATCCTGACTGAGGAATTATGGGAGTGAAGTCCTCCCCTCTTAAAGCATTGATGGCTGGGGGATTATGGGAGGTGGAAGTCCTCCCCTCTTAAAGCATTGATGGCCGGGGGGATTATGGGAGTGGAAGTCCTCCCCTCTTAAAGCATCCTGACTGAGGAATTATGGGAGTGGAAGTCCTCCCCTCTTAAAGCATTGATGGCTGGGGGATTATGGGAGTGGAAGTCCTCCCCTCTTAAAGCATTGATGGCTTGGGGATTCTGGGAGTGGAAGTCTTCCCCTCTTAAAGCATTGATGGCTGGGGGATTATGGGAGTGGAAGTCCTCCCCTCTTAAAGCATTGATGGCTGGGGGATTCTGGGAGTGGAAGTCTTCCCCTCTTAAAGCATTGATGGCTGGGGGATTATGGGAGTGGAAGTCCTCCCCTCTTAAAGCATTGATGGCTGGGGGATTCTGGGAGTGGAAGTCTTCCCCTCTTAAAGCATTGATGGCTGGGGGATTCTGGGAGGGGAAGTCCTCCCCTCTTAAAACATCCTGGCAGGGAAATTCTGGGAGTGGAAGTCCTCCCCTTTTAAAGCATCCTGGCTGGGGATTCTGGGATTGGAAGTCCTCCCATCTTAAAGCATTGATGGCTGGGGAATTCTGGGAATGGAAGTCCTCCCCACTTAAAGCATCCTGGCTGGGGGGATTATAGGAGTGGAAGTCCTCCCCTCTTAAAGCATCCTGGCTGGGGGGATTCTGGGAATGGAAGTCCTCCCCACTTAAAGCATCCTGGCTGGGGGGATTCTGGGAGTGGAAGTCCTCCCCTCTTAAAGCATTGATGGCTGGGGGGATTATGGGAGTGGAAGTCCTCCCCTCTTAAAGCATCCTGACTGAGGAATTATGGGAGTGGAAGTCCTCCCCTCTTAAAGCATTGAGGGCTGGGGGATTCTGGGAGTGGAAGTCCTCCCCTCTTAAAGCATTGAGGGCTGGGGGATTCTGGGAGGGGAAGTCCTCCCCTCTTAAAGCAATTGATGGCTGGGGGATTCTGGGAGGGGAAGTCCTCCCCTCTTAAAACATCCTGGCAGGGGAATTCTGGGAGTGGAAGTCCTCCCCTCTTAAAGCATTGATGGCTGGGGAATTCTGGGAATGGAAGTCCTCCCCTCTTAAAGCATCCTGGCTGGGGGATTCTGGGAATGGAAGTCCACCCCTCTTAGAGCATCCTGGCTGGGGGATTCTGGGAGTGGAAGTCCTCCCCTCTTAAAGCATTGATGGCTGGGGGATTATAGGAGTGGAAGTCCTCCCCACTTAAAGCATCCTGGCTGGGGGATTATAGGAGTGGAAGTCCTCCCCTCTTAAAGCATCCTGGCTGGGGGATTCTGGGAATGGAAGTCCTCCCCACTTAAAGCATCCTGGCTGGGGGATTCTGGGAGTGGAAGTCCTCCCCTCTTAAAGCATTGATGGCTGGGGGGATTATGGGAGTGGAAGTCCTCCCCTCTTAAAGCATCCTGACTGAGGAATTATGGAGTGG
>NC_091950.1:424300037-424342537 GCF_031021105.1 Erythrolamprus reginae | reverse complement strand
TCGATCACATACTCAGCTGCTGCAAAAAGATCGCACAAACTGACTACAAGCATAGACATGATGCTGTGGCACAGATGATCCACTGGAACTTGTGCCGGAACTACCATCTACCAGTGGCAAAGAAGTGGTGGGATCATAAGCCCGAAAAAGTGGTCGAAAATGAGCAAGCAAAACTACTGTGGGACTTCCGACTTCAGACTGACCGAATTCTGAAGCATAACACACCAGACATTGTGATTGTGGAGAAAAAGAACGTATGGATCATCGGACATCGCAATCCCAGGAGACAGCAGAACTGAGGAGAAGCAGCGAGAGAAATTAGTGAAATACGAAGATCTAAAAATCGAGCTGCAACGACTCTGGCATAAGCCCGTGAAAGTGGCCCCAGTGGTCCTTGGCACGCTGGGCGCAGTGCCAAAGGATCTCAGCGGACATTTGAAAACCATCGGAATTGACAAAATCTCCATCTGTCAATTGCAAAAGGCCGCTTTATGGGATCGGCAAACATAATTCACCGCTACATCACGCAGTCCCTAGGCACTTGGGAAGCGCCCAACTGGTGATGAAATACGAAATCCAGCATAGTGATCTCGCTGGCTGCGTTGCACTGACATCATCATCATCATCATCATCATCATCATCATCATCATCATCACAACAACAACAACAACAATAGTACCAATAACAGTAACAGTAACAACAATAGTAATAGTAATATTACTAAAGTCCTCGGAGGGGGCGGCATACAAATCCAATTAAATAAATAAATAAATAAATAAATAATAGTAATAACAATAGCAATAGTAATAGCAATAATAACTTCCCACCCAGCATCTACCGAAAGAGCTCCATATAAATATATAAATGGTCCGATTACAGGTGGTCCTCAATGTACGGCCATAATTGAGCCCCAAATTTCTGTCGTTGAGTGGGACATTTACGTGAGCTTTGCCCCCATTTTACGACCATCCCTGTCACTGTTGTTAAGCAACTCGCTGCAGTTGATAACTTAGTAGCAGGTTTGTTAAGTGAACCTGGCTTCTCTACTACGTTTGCTTGTCATGACCTTGGGGCACATTCGCTCCAGTACAAATCTTACACTCCTGGTTGTCCCAGCTTTGTGACTGCCAAAAATAGCCATCGTTCTTCCTGCGCTTAAGGACTTTGGACCTAATGAGGAAATTGCGAGTTCCTCGTGGTCAGTGAAGTGCTTCTCCTTTCTTAACTACCCCTCTAAGGGGGTTATGACCCCGCAGGCGTTACTAGCTGGGTTTTGTAAGGCTCGGCAGAGTCCACTGTTTTCCAACCGTTCTTGCCGTGATGTCACCTGGAAGTCTATAGCCAAAGTATACTGCATGAAAGTGAAGCCAACACACATGAAGTCTAATACACAGAATAGAAATAACAACATCTGGAAGACAGCCTGACCTTGACTTTATGTTAGAAGATGACTTGGATAATTTGAAAATACTTAGTGAATTAATGCTTGCATACCGGCCTTCCTCCAACAGGAATCCAACAGGTGCATTGAGAATTCTAGTTTATGAAATTTTGCATTTAGGAGTGTTGTGGTTAGCTCAGGCCCAGCTCCTGCCCCAAGAACTGTGGATGTGGGGGAGACATCCACATGCTGCAGGCCTGTTTTGCCCCCGGTGGAATCTGCTGATGAAGGCTCCTCTGACCAAGAAGACATGAGTGACAGAGAGGAGGAGAGTGTGGCAGACAGCTCGGAAGGAGATCAATTATCTAGCTCCTCCTTGGATTTGGAACAAGAGTTAATGATACAGCCACGCATGCGGAGAGCGATGCAAAGGCAACAACAACTGAGAGATTATTATCAAAGAAAATGAGGCCACCTGTGGTTGGGTGGGGCTGTGGTCATTAGTGAGGCTGCGATAAATAGCAGCCTGTGGGTTTGGCCATTGTGGAGGATTATCTGATCGTGGTGTTTCGTGACTGCTTTACTGACTTTGACCTTTTGTGTGCTGATTTTTCCCTGCTTTGAAACTAACCCAGAGCAAAGTGTGTTTCACTCTGTGAAAGAAGGAGGACTGTGAATTGCCTCACAGCTGCAAGCTAAGTATCACAGAACTGATAAGGGACTTGTACAAATTACCAGTTTGTTTGGAGACAAGGGCTCTTGGCTATACCAAAAGAGGGCTTGGGTTAAGTGAATTTTCATTATAAAGAACATTGTTTTGAATTTTCAAACGTGTGTGTGTCTGAAATTGTACCTGTGAATTTTTGGGAGAAGTCTACCAGAGAGACCGACAGAACAAGGAGAAGTCTGGACTGCAGGCAGTTCTTGGCTTGCTTTTGTTTAGCGACCGTTCAAAATTACAGCGGCATCCCCCGTGGTCACATAATCAAATTCAGGCGCTTGGCAGCCAGCATGTTTTTATGACGGTTACAGTAGGGTCACACCATCACCCTTTGCCCGCCGAGAAAACTGGATCTGCTTAACAACCGCTTGATTCACTTAACAACCATGGGGGAGAAAAGGTTGTAAAGTCAGGCACGATTCACTTAACAACCACCTGACTTACATATGTCCCTGGTCCCAAGGATTTTATTTATTATTTATTTATTAAATTTGTATGCCGCCCCTCTCCGTGGCTCACAGCAATAGTAGAACACAATGTAAAATACAAATCTAATATTTAAAAAAATTAAAAAAACCATAATTAAAAAACATACACACAACATACCATACACAAATTATATAGGCCTGGGGAAGATGTCCAGTCATACAATTCTTTTTTTTTCCATTTATGATTGTAAGGCTCTCAGAGTTGCCCTGAAGTCAGACGGGCAGCCAATACATTTGATAAATAAATAAGTGAGAACTACCTAGTCTGTGCCAGAAAACTCCTTTCGCCAGCTGCAGCCCCATAAATCGGCTGACCTACAAGCCTTCAAGCCTTCATTGTTCCCTGAAATGAGGTTTTCTCAACCTGCATTTCAATTAGCAATTTAATTATAGGGTGAGACTGAAAACAGCTGTACAGCTGTTTCACGGTGAAGTGGACATTCTTTAAGTCAAGCTGACATACACAGCAAGCGTGTGGAACTTTTCAATTACACAACACTTACAGCTGCCTCTCCCCCCAAAATACCCCCCCAATATCAAAATTCCCCCCATTGTATAGAGCGCTGGTGAGACCCCATTTGGAATAATACTGTGTCCAGTTCTGGAGACCTCACCTACAAAAAGATATTGACAAAATTGAACGGGTCCAAAAGACGGGCTACAAGAATGGTGGAAGGTCTTCAGCATAAATCTGACCAGGAAAGACTCAATGAACTCCATCTGTAGAGTCTGGAGGACGGAAGGAAAAGGGGGGACATGATCGAAACATTTAAATATGTTGAAGGGTTAAATAAGGTCAGGAGGGAAGTGTTTTTAATAGGAAAGTGAACACAAGAACAAGGAGGCACAAACTGAGTTTGTTTGTTTGTTTGTTTGTTTGTTTGTTTGTTTGTTTGTTTGTTTGTTTGATTGATTGTTTGTTTGATTGATTGTTTGTTTGTTGATTGGATTGGATAGGATTGGATTTGTATGCTGCCCCTCTCCGTAAACTCGGGGAGGCTAACAACAACAATAAAACAGCAATATGACAAATCTAATATTTAAAATAATTAAAACCCCTTATTAAAAAAACCAAACATACACACAAACATACCATGCATAAATTGTAGAGGCCTAGGGGGAAGGGAATATCTCAATTCCCCATGCCTGACGGCAGAGGTGGGTTTTAAGGAGCTTACAAAGGCGAGGAGGGTGGGGGCAATTCTGATCTCTGGGGGGGAGCTGGTTCCAGAGGGCCAGGGCCACCACAGAGAAGGCTCTTCCCCTGGGGCCCGCCAATTGTTTAGTTGACGGGACCCCAGAGAAGGCCAACTCTGTGGGACCTAACTGGTCGCTGGGATTCGTGCGGCAGAAGGCGGTCCTGGAGATATTCTGGTCCGATACATGAAGGGCTTTATAGGTCATAACCAACACTTAATTGTGACCAGAAACTGATCAGCAACCAATGCAGACTGCGCGAGTGATGGTGTGACATGGGCATATTTAGGGAAGCCCATGATTGCTCTCGCAGCTGCATTCTGCATGATCTGAAGTTTCCGAACACTCTTCAAAGGTAGCCCCATGTAGAGAGCGTTACAGTAGTCGAGCCTCGAGGTGATGAGGGCATGAGTGACTGTGAGCAGTGAGTCCTGGTCCAGATAGGGCCACAACAGGTGCACCAGGCGAACCTGGGCAAACGCCCCCCTCGCCACAGTTGAAAGGTGGTTCTCTAATGTGAGCTGTGGATCGAGGAGGGACGCCCAAGTTGCAGACCCCCTCTGAGGGGGTCAATAATTCCCCCTCCCCAGGGTGATGGATGGACAGATGGAATTGTCCTTGGGAGCAAAACCCACAGCCACTCCGTCTTATCAGGGTTGAGTTTGAGTCTGTTGACACCCATCCAGACCTCAACAGCCTCCAGGCACCGGCACATCACTTCCACTGCTTTGTTGACTGGACATGTTGGAAGTTACAGCCCAATGGATCTGGAGTTTAAACCAGAGTAGAGAAGGCTGAGAGTTAAATGTTCTTCATTTGTGATGAAATGTCAGAAATATTAAGAAACATAGAAAATTGGCGGCAGAAAAAGACCTCCTGGTCCCTAGTTGGGGGAAAGATCAAAAGCAATGTGAGAAACTGAGACAGTAGGAGATGCTTGGAACAAACTTCCAGCAGACGTGGTTGGTCAATCCACAGGAACTGAATTGAAACCTGCCTGGGATAAACATAGATCCATCCTAAGATAAAGTACAGGAAATAGTATAAGGGCAGACTAGATGGACCAGGGGGTCTTTTTCTGCATCAATCTTCTATGTTTCTAATATTTCTGACATTTCATCACAAATGAAGAACATTTAACTCTGACCTCCAGCCTCTCTACTCTGGTTCAACTCCAGATCCATTGGGCTGTAACTTCCAAAATTCTCAGCCCACCAACATCTGGCTGGGCTCGAGGTGGGGAAGGCTCCCTAAAAGAGGCTGATATGTAGCTTTTTTCCCCCAGCCCTGACTAGCTGCTAACAATCTTCCCAGCTCTTCCTTGCAGGCTCTTCATTGTTTCTCTCTGCAAAGAATGTTTCCCAAGCCCCTAAGTCTTTGCAGGGTTTTTTTTCCATTGCTCTAACTTGCTCTGAATACTTGATATTCTTTCTAATCAGGTGCTAACAATCTTCCCAGCTCTTACCTTGCAGGCTCTTTCATTGTTTCTCTCTGCCAAGAAATGTTTTCCAAGCCCTAAGTCTTTGCAGGGTTTTTTCCATTGCTCTACTTGTTCCAAATGTTTCTTTCCAGGTGCTAATAATGTTCCCAGCTCTTACAGACTTGCAAGCTCTTGCATTGTTACTCTCTCTGAATAAAGTTTTTTGAAAGCCCTAACCAGGGGAGAAAATAAGTATGCTGGCTGCCGATCAGTTTCCGGTCACAATTCAAAGTGTTGGTTATGACCTTTAAAGCCCTTCATGGCATTGGACCAGAGTACCTCCGGAACTGCCTGCTACCGCACAAATCCCAGTGACCGATAAGGTCCCACAGAGTTGGCCTTCTCCGGGTCCCGTCGACTAAACAATGTCGTTTGGCGGGCCCCAGGGAAGGGCCTTCTTTGTGGCGGCCCCGGCCGTCTGGAATCAACTCCCCCTGGAGATTAGAACTGCCCCCACCCTTCTTGTCTTTCCTAAATCACTCAAGACCCACTTTTACCGCCAGGCATGGGGGAGTTGAGACACCTCCCCCAGGCTTTTTATACTTTATGTTTGGTATATATGTGTTGTTTGGTTTTTAAATATAATAGGTTTTTTATATACTTCTTTTTAATATTAGATTTGTTCCACTATAATATTGTTTTACTATTGTTGTGAACCGCCCCGAGTCTCCAGAGAGGGGTGGCATACAAATCTAATTAATAATGATAATGATGATGATGATGATGATGATGATGATAATGATAATAATAATATAATAATAATAATAATAATAATAATAATAATAAAGGACACTAGCCAGATGAATACCAGGTAAGCTGATTCTTTTCCCTATTTTCCTCCCCAAAAGCTAAGGTGCATCTTATACTCCGAAAAGTTTGGTAAGTCTAAGAGTTATTGTTGTTGTTATTGTTGTTGTTGTTGCTGTTGTTGTTGTTATTATTATTATTATTATTATTATTATTATTATTATTTAGATTTGTATGCCGTCCCCCTTCCCAAAGACTCGGATCAGCTCACAACAACAAAACAGTACAAATCCAATGATTAAAACAATTTAAAACCCTTTAATATAAAGGGTTATGGATGACGTAACCTCGTTGGGTCATGAAACATCTGCAAGAAAATAACACAGCTCTGAGAACACCTGGCTTTTTTCCAAAGGTGTTTGAACGCCCAGGTCATCTGACTTAGGAACAGACGTCGACCGACCTGTTTGGTGCCTGCTGCTGGAGTCTCCCAACAGTCTTCAAGGACGCTCAGGTCTACCAGGCAGTGCAACTGTCCGTCACCCTCAACACACCCAGCCAGGAGATTATCAGAAAACAAGGCGCAGTCCCAAAGTCCTATCTAAGCTCAACAGGGATTTTAACCAGGAGCCTCCAGCAAACAAACCTAGAGGGGGGGGGGGGCACAGTGGAAGTTTTTAAAGTTAGGTTTTTTAAGGATTTATGTATATTAAGTGGATTGATTTTACTACTGTCTCCTTAAATATGCTGTGAGCCGCCCTGAGTCCAAACAAACAAACAAATAAATATTGTTGTTAATGGTTGTGTGCTGATTTTATGTTGTTTTATAGCTTTACCGTTGTGAGTCCTTCGGGATAGGGCAGCATGTAAGTCAAATAAAATAAAATAAATCAATGAAATTAAATAAAAGCAGATTCTTGCAGCCTCCTTGACATCTGTCAATTGATTTCCATCTGTGTCTCATGACTGCCGCATCATCTTGACAGTTTCATTTCCGAGTGGATTTTTTAAAAAGTTGGATTTTGCTTTGAGTCAGAGAGAATTCCATGCCGTGTGTTTCCCTTCCACTTGTGTGTGGAAACACACAAATACACACACACACTCACACACTCTTATTCATTCTTTCTCCTGTCAAACCACTTCCTTACATGAGAAGCCCTAGGAGGGGTTTCTCCAATGTGATTAAATAACACTCTGATATCACTAAAATGCCCCTTAGAACAGTTGGGAAACACTGCCTTAGAAGACACTACAGTATTTATTTAAAAAATAATAAAGGTAGAATTAAAAAATACAGGGGGTATCCCTCAACCTACGGCCACAATTTGATGCGGCTATAAACTGAGCCCTCCATTTATGTCGCTAAGTGAGAAAGAGCTTGCAAGCCAGTAAGAGCTGGGAACATCGTTAGCACCTGGAAAGAAACATTCAGAGCAAGTAGAGCAATGGAAAAAACCCTGCAAGGACTTAGGGCTTGGAAAACATTCTTCACAGAGAGTAACAATGAAAGAGCCTGCAAGGTCAGAGGTGGGAACATTGTTAGCACCTGGTTAGGGCTGGAAAGAAGCTTATTTGGAGCAAGTTAGAGTAATGAAAAAAACCCTGCAAAGACTTAGGAGGACTTGGAAAACATTCTTCACAGAGAGTAACAATGAAAGAGCCTGCAAGGTCAGAGGTGGGAACATTGTTAGCACCTGGTTAGGGCTGGAAAGAAGCTTATTTGGAGCAAGTTAGAGTAATGAAAAAAACCCTGCAAAGACTTAGGAGGACTTGGAAAACATTCTTCGCAGAGAGAAACAATGAAAGAGCCTGCAAGGCAAGAGCTGGGAGCTAGCAGCTAGTTAGGGCTGGGAGGAAAAAAGCTACATACGGAGTATAAGACGCACCCAAACTGAGAAATGCGGTACTTGTAAGCGCCTACCATCGTATTCAGTACCCTATTTACTTCTCAAAATGTCAGCCTTGAACCAATCCTTATTTTGAAGGGAATTTTGCCCGAGGGACTTTGGGTAGCCTTTTTCTCAAAATAGCTTTTGCCAGGAGGAAGAAAATACATTTTGAATCACCACCAGCCTTTCTAAAAATATGCATCTATAATGCACATACCAACACACAGACTCCGCACACACGCTGGAAACTCCTCGGTCCAATTTAAGGTTCAACAGCCACTGGGTCCCTTACTGGCTTGAACAAACTTGCTTGTGAGAAACGGGGTTCAAAGGATTCTCGGGTGCGAAGAGAACATTTTTGACAACACAACGTCTGGGCTGTCCCCATCACAGTGAATAGTGTAGCCAGAAAAACAACTTATTTCCTCCACACTTCTAGGTGAGTTGTGAAAAACTGGATGGATTTGCAAAAATTGTGCCTTGCCTATTGAATTTAAATCCTCGTCCAAGCACACAGCGTGAAGAAATATCATTTATTTGTTAAGCCTACAAATCTCGCAGTTAACTAGAAAAACCAGCCAGCATTCCAGATTTTTTCTCAACTATTCTTGGTCTATACCTTGGCAACAATTCCCAGAATTCCCCAACCACCCATGCAATTTAAGAACTGTGGACCTCAATTCCCAGAATTCCCCAACCCGCATAGCTGAAGCCCACAAGTCTTAAAGTGACCAAGGTTGGATACCTCTGGTCTATACAGATGAATCTTTTGGGGAAAGGCACCCCACAGAATCCCCATATCTTTCAAAACTCGTTCAACTCCCCCCAAAAAAACCTCTGGCATCATGAAAACTGCAGAAGTGCAGAATTAAAATTTTCCCCAGCTTTCTTGCAAACGTTTGAACAACAACAAGCGTCCCGCATCACTTGCAAAATAAGAAAAAAACAGTTCTGTACGGCAAATTTTTCATAACACAACTGTCGGCGTGGAAGGTTAACCGCGATGGTCCCACAACACCAGAGAACGGGCATTATGAAGTCCCATCAAGGCACCCCAGGGGTCAAGATACAGTGGCACCTCTACTTACGAACTTCATTCGTTCCGTGACCAGGTTCTTAAGTAGAAAGGTTTGTAAGAAGAAGCAATTTTTCCCATAGGATTCAATGTAAAAGCAAATAATGCGTGTGACTGGGGAAACCACAGGGAGGGCAGAGGCCCTGTTTCCTCCCAGGAGATTCCTAGAGAGGCCCCACGGAGGCTTCTCCCCGCCTTTTCTGGCCCTGTTTCCTCCCAGAAGATTCCTATAGAGGCCCCATAGAGACTTCTCCACGGCTTTTCCGGCCCTGTTTCCTCCCAGAAGATTCCTATAGAGGCCCCACAGAGACTTCTCCCTGCCTTTTCCGGCCCTGTTTCCTCCCAGGAGATTCCTAGAATGGCCCCACGGAGGCTTCTCCCTGCCTTTTCCGGCCCTGTTTCCTCCCAGGAGATTCCTAGAATGGCCCCACGGAGGCTTCTCCCTGCCTTTTCCGGCCCTGTTTCCTCCCAGGAGATTCCTAGAAAGGCCCCACGGAGGCTTCTTCCTGCCTTTTCCGGCCCTGTTTCCTCCCAGGAGATTCCTAGAATGGCCCCACGGAGACTTCTCCACGGCTTTTCCGGCCCTGTTTCCTCCCAGAAGATTCCTATAGAGGCCCCACAGAGACTTCTCCCTGCCTTTTCCGGCCCTGTTTCCTCCCAGGAGATTCCTAGAATGGCCCCACGGAGGCTTCTCCCTGCCTTTTCCGGCCCTGTTTCCTCCCAGGAGATTCCTAGAATGGCCCCACGGAGGCTTCTCCCTGCCTTTTCCGGCCCTGTTTCCTCCCAGGAGATTCCTAGAAAGGCCCCACGGAGGCTTCTCCCTGCCTTTTCCGGCCCTGTTTCCTCCCAGGAGATTCCTAGAATGGCCCCACGGAGGCTTCTCCCTGCCTTTTCCGGCCCTGTTTCCTCCCAGGAGATTCCTAGAATGGCACCACGGAGGCTTCTCCCTGCCTTTTCCGGCCCTGTTTCCTCCCAGGAGATTCCTAGAATGGCCCCACGGAGGCTTCTCCCTGCCTTTTCCGGCCCTGTTTCCTCCCAGGAGATTCCTAGAATGGCCCCACGGAGGCTTCTCCCTGCCTTTTCCGGCCCTGTTTCCTCCCAGGAGATTCCTAGAATGGCCCCACGGAGGCTTCTCCCTGCCTTTTCCGGCCCTGTTTCCTCCCAGGAGATTCCTAGAAAGGCCCCACGGAGGCTTCTCCCTGCCTTTTCCGGCCCTGTTTCCTCCCAGGAGATTCCTAGAATGGCCCCACGGAGGCTTCTCCCTGCCTTTTCCGGCCCTGTTTCCTCCCAGGAGATTCCTAGAATGGCCCCACGGAGGCTTCTCCCTGCCTTTTCCGGCCCTGTTTCCTCCCAGGAGATTCCTAGAATGGCCCCACGGAGGCTTCTCCCTGCCTTTTCCGGCCCTGTTTCCTCCCAGGAGATTCCTAGAATGGCCCCACGGAGGCTTCTCCCTGCCTTTTCCGGCCCTGTTTCCTCCCAGGAGATTCCTAGAATGGCCCCACGGAGGCTTCTCCCTGCCTTTTCCGGCCCTGTTTCCTCCCAGGAGATTCCTAGAATGGCCCCACGGAGGCTTCTCCCTGCCTTTTCCGGCCCTGTTTCCTCCCAGGAGATTCCTAGAATGGCCCCACGGAGGCTTCTCCCTGCCTTTTCTGGTTAGTTTCAGAGGCTCAGGTTTGTAAGTGGAAATGGTTCCTGAGAAGAAGCAAAAAAATCTTGAACACTTGGTTCTTATCTAGAAAAGTTCATAAGTAGAGGCGTTTGTAGGTAGAGGTACCACCGTACGCCGCTCGGCCACAAGGATGAAGGAACCCACCCCTTCCGTCAGCCCTCCCCCTGCCCGGCGCGAGCCACCTACTCACCTCAAAGGCTGCTCCTTGGGCCCGCTCACCGTTCTTCAACCAGCAGCGACTCAGCTCGCTCAGTTCCAAAATCGGCTGCACTTTCAACCTCACCGTCTCGCCCGACTGCCGGATCATCTCCACAATTTCGTCCCGGGATATATTTTCCACGTTGCGCCCGTTGATTTCCACCAGCCGGTCGCCCGGCACTAAGCCCAAGGCCAGATCCTTGGTCCCGGCACCCGGCTCGGCAAAATGCACCACTCGCCGATAGACGTGCCCGTCAGCCGCCCGGTCCAACATGGTAGTACGACGCAACGAGAAGCCGAAGTCTCCCGTGTCGCGCCGTTGCAGCTCCAGCTGGCGGGGCACCGGGGGCTGCGGAGGCACCACCACGGGGAGCTTCAACTCCGCCGGGAACCTCTTGCTCACCAATTCGGGCAGGCGGGTGCGTGAGGCAGAGGCCGGAGGGGCGCAGGGGGGCGTCCCGGCGCCGTGTTTCGATAGCTGCATCTCCAGGGTCCGCGTCTCCACCTGCGGGGAAGGGGCGGCCGAGTGCTCGGAGGGAGTGGAGGTCTCGGAGGCGCTGTCGTCACGGCTCTTCTGGGAGAAGGAGAACCTCTTGACGATCATCTGCGAGTTCTGCTTGGCCAGCGAGCCGAACTTGGCGGCCCGCTGTAGCACCGAGCCTTTGAAGTTGCCGTCGTCCACTTTGAGGTCGTCGCTGGAGCTGGCCGTGCTGAGGTGTCCTGAGTCCAAGATCACGCTGCCCCGATTACTGTCTGAGTCGATGTCAGTAAGGTGGAGGTCCGAGCCGCTGGCCACTTTGATGGGGATGGGGTTGGAGATCTCCAGGCGGTTCTTGGCATCCTTCTTGGAAGACCGGCTGAGGTGGAAGAAGCCGCGGCGAAGGCTCATCTCCTCCAGGCTCTTGAGCTCGGCGGCCGACATGCGTTCCTTCTTCTCCTTCTCCTTCTTCTTCTCCCTCCTGGACCCGTCCCGGTCCTTCTTGATTAAGTGGAACATGGCGGAAAGCACCGAGGTCGAAGGTCAAAGAAGCCGGATGTTCTCAGTGAAGGACTCTGAAATCTTCATCCAGCCAGGGCACCTGCGATGGAGACGAGCGAGAAAAACATTCGAGTTAGCAAGGTAAGTATTCCTAAGCCATCTACCTGTCTCCTGAAGGAGGAGGGAGAGAAGGGTGGATGGGAAGAAGGGACAGGGGGAGGGAAGAGAAGGGAAGAATGAAGGGGGTGGAAAGGAAGGAGGCAGAGAGGGAGGGAGGATGGGAAGGAGGGAGGGAAGGTGGAACTAGAGATGGCATGGGAAGGGGAAGGAAGGAGAGATGAGGGAGGAAGGAGATGGGATGGGGGGAAAAAGGGGAGGGAGGGAGGAAGAAGGAAAGAGGAGGAGGAAGGGAGGGAAGAAAGGAAGGACGGAAGGGAAGAGGAGGAGGGAGGGAGGGAAGAGGAGGGGGAGGGAGGGAGGAAGAAGGGAAGAGGAGGAGGGAGGGAGGAAAGGAAGGACAGAAGGAAGGAAAGAGGAGGGGGAGGGAGGGAAGAGGAGGGGGAGGGAGGGAGGAAGAAGGGAAGAGGAGGAGGGAGGGAGGAAAGGGAGGAAGGACAGAAGGAAGGAAAGAGGAGGAGGGAGGGAAGGGAGGGAGGGAAGAGGAGGAGGGAGGGAGGAAGAAGGGAAGAGGAGGAGGGAGGGAGGAAGAAGGGAAGAGGAAGAGGGAGGGAGGGAGGAAAGGAAGGAAGGACAGAAGGGAGGAGGGAGGGAGGGAAGGGGAGGAAGGGGAGGAAGGAAGGAAGGGGAGGAAGGAAGGAAGGAAGGAAGGAAGGAAGGAAGGAAGGAAGGAAGGAAGGAAGGAAGGAAGGAAAATGGATGGATGGTTGTCTGGCAGTAGGTACCATACACACTGCACCGGGATGGCACAGTGGTTAGAGTGCAGCACTGCAGGCTACTTCAGTTAACTGCTAGCTGTAGTTCAGTGGTTCAAATCTCACCACCGGCTCCAGGTTGACTCAACCTTCCGTCCTTCCAAGGTCAAATGAAGACCCAGGTTGTTGGGGGCAAGAGGCTGATTCTGTCAACTGCTTAAAGAGGGCTATAAAAGCACCAGGAAGTGGTAGATGAGTCTAAATGCTATTGCTGTACGAAATCGATTGCTTTACACTTAGTCCTTTACTTGCGACCCATCAACGCCAACAGACACCCCAAAAGCTACTTCCAACCCAATCTTGTTTGTTGCACAGACTCTGTAGCCGGCTTCCCACGTGACATTCCATGGTTTGCTAAAAGCATCTCCCCCACCCCCACCCCCACCCCTATCCAGAATGGCTCCCTAGAGAAGCGTCCAGAAATCAATAATCATAATAATTAGACCATCCCGGCCCTCAGGCTGGCAGGAAGGGACTGGGAGAAGTGGGGGGGGGGGGAATAGATTTTGGGTGGATGACGGATTTAATGGCCTGAAGACTTTGAGAAAAAGGGAGGAGGGAAGGAAGTCCTCGGGAAGGGGCAGCATATGAATCCAACTAATTAAATAATGGATAAATAAAAAGTGCAGAGAAGAGCAACTAAGACAATTCAAAGGCCTGGAGTCTAAAATATGCAGAGAGCGGCTGCAGGATTTTAATCAGGAAGCCCAAACTGCCCCAGGAGCTGCTGATCCAGTTCTGCAGAGGAATCATTGAGTCTGTCATCTGCACCTCTACCACTGTCTGGTTCGGTTCTGCAACCCAACAAGACCAACACAGACTTCGGAGGAGAATCAGAACTGCAGAGAAAACAATGGCTGCCAACCTGCCTTCCATTGAGGACCAGTAGACTGCACGAGTCAAAAAGAGGGCGGGGAAAATATTGACTGACCCCTCACATCCTGGACACAAAGTGTTTCAACTCCTACCCTCAAAACGTCGCTACAGAGCACTGCACACCAAGACAACTAGACACAAGGACAGTTTTTTCCCGAACGCCATCACTCTGCTAAACAAATAATTCCCTCCACACTGTCAAACTATTTAGTAAGTCTGCACTACTATTTGCTACTAGTTTTTTCTCATCGTTCCCATCACCCATCTCCTCCCACTTAGGACTGTATGACTGTAACTTGTTGCTTGTATCTTTAAGGTTTTTTATTAATATGGATTGTTTCCTCATTTGATGTGGTTGGTCAATCCACAGTCACTGAATCTAAATATGCCTGGGATAAACATAGATCCATCCTCAGATAAAATACTGAAAATAGTATAAGGGCAGATTAGATGGACCAGGAAGTCTTTTTCCACCGTCAATCTTCTAGGTCTCTATGTTTCTATGATACAGTGAATGTGAAAAATGATCATAAGTTAGGGCTTTTTCTTCCCACTAAACAAACAAGTTGTATGTCGAGAACTGGCTTTGCACCAAATACAGTGATACCTCATCTTACACTGGCATTGGAAGTCCAGAGGTGGGGTTTCCCATGGAGGGGAGCCTCAGGGAAATCCCAGCAGCACAAAAACAGTTGCTTTGCTGGCAACGGAAGTCCAGAGGTCCGGAGGTGGGGTTTCGAGGACTTGTGTTTTTGTGATGCTGCGATTTCACTGATGCTCCCTTCGTGGGATCCGGACTTCTATTGCCAGCGAAGCGCCTGTTTTTGCGATGCTGGGATTCCCCTGCTGGGATTCCCTGCAGCATTGCAAAAACACAGAAGTCCGGAGGTGGGATTTCTCATGGAGGGGAGCCTCATGGGAATCCCAGCAGAGCAAAAACGGGCACTTTGGCTGGCAAAAGGGGTGAATTTTGGGCTTGCACGCATTAATCGATTTTCCATTGATTCCTATGGGAAACATTGTTTCGTCTTACAAACTTTTCACCTTAAGAACCTCGTCCCGGAACCAATTAAGTTCGTAAGACAATGTATCACTGTATGGGGGTGCACATTTTTAAGAGATTTTTAAAGTTGGGAAAACTTTTCCGCTTGCAGAGAGCAACTGGGGCAAGAGTCAAGCAGGGAATTAGTCTGGAATCCTTAGGTAGGCAAAAAAGGGCAAAGTCTGAACCCCGTTTTAAATGCCTTTGAACCTTATCTAGTCAGGCCTAGGGGCAAACCGCCAAAAGACAGGAAGATTGTTGTGCAAATATCAGGAATAATAAAACAGCTCGTTGAACCCTTCCTGTGTCACGTGGCCCGTTCACGCCTAGCATCTGCAGCTGTTAAAACGAAAATGGAATGGAACAGAACAGAATAGAATTTTTTCTTGGTCAAGGGTGATTGGACACACAAGGAATTTGTCTTTGGTGCCGATGCTCAGTGTACAGAAAAGAAAAAGAGACATTTGTCAAGAATCATGGGGTATAAAACATTTAATGATTGTCATAGGGTACAAATAAGCAATCAGGAAACAAATATGACTCACTGATCCTTAAAAAAATCATGGACTTTTGTGCAAAGGCAGACACGTTAACACTTAAATTTAGAAATAAAGAAGTTTCCGTTTATTATCAAATTTGGAACTCTTTCTACGACTGGCTTAAGAGAAGAAAAGAAAGTTCAAATTAAAATATGATAATAATAATAATAATTGGTTTAGATTTTTGTTATAACAAACCTGGTATGATATGTGTGCAATATATAAATAAATGTGTGATATGTGTGCAATATATAAATAAAGATCTTTAGTTAGCTAAATATCTAACAAAGAGTACACATAAGGCGGCCAGAAAATAATTTATTATAGATAAAATATGGACAACCAAAATGATTAATAGTGGATGTCAGTTGTATTTGCCAGAATATAAAGACATTTAATAACAGAAGAAGTTATATTTTCCCTCCATTCATGATGATGTAAATTATATATTGATTGTTATTTGTAACGATGTTGTTCTTTTGTTGTTGTTGTTGTTGTTGTTGTTGTTGTTATTATTATTATTATTATTATTATTATTATTATTATTAATTAGACTTGTATGCCGCCCCTCTCCGTAGACTCGGGGCAGCTCACAGCAATAGTAAAATCAATATACAATAACAAATCTAATAATTAAAATATCTAAAAAAAACCCTATTTAAAAGCAAGACATACACACAAACAGACCATGCATAAATTATATAGGCCAGGGGAGATGTCTCAATTCCCCCATGCCTGATGGCAGAGGTGGGTTTTAAGGAGTTTGATAAAGGCAAGGAGGGGGGGGCAATCCTAATCTCCGGGGGGAGCTGGTTCCAGAGGGTCGGGGCTGCCACAGAGAAGGCTCTTCCCCTGGGTCTTGCCAGACGACATTGTTTAGTCGACGGGGCCCAGAGAAGGCCAACTCCGTGGGACCTAACCGGTCGCTGGGATTCGTGCGGCAGAAGGGGGTCCCGGAGGTATTCCAGAGATCATCCATCAACGTGACCAAAGCAGTTTCCGTGCTGTAGCCGGGCCTGAATCCTGACAGCTGAGGACCTAGTTGTTGTTGTTGTTTTTGTACTTTGTAAATGCTTGTCTGTTTTTTTGGTTGTTATGTTTTTAATTAATTTTTAAAAAAGGAAACAAATATATTACCTGCATTACACAGCTATAGTCATAAAATCATTTTAAATTTTCAAACGGCAATATTTTCATTCCAAGAAAAAAGAAATCATCACGGTTAATAAATTCATTTGGGAAAGAAAATAAGAAAGAAAATTCCCTTTTTTAGAGCTGGGCTGGCTTGGGGAATTGTGCGAATTGAGGTTCGCACAACTTTAGGACCCCAAAGGTTGACAAAAGTATACACTGAGCAGAGAATATATGCCCCCTCTGAATTCTAATCTCTCTCTCTCTCTCTCCCTCCCTCCCTCTTTCTTTCTTTCTTTTCTCTCTCTCTCTCACACACACACACACAATCCCCCAATGTAGATTGCCATAGATGGTATGTATAGCTTTTAACTGTTGGATTTAAATTGTTTTAAATTGTTTTTTAGAGCTTTTAATATTATTTGCATGTTTTAATTTTGGTTGTGAGCCGCCTAGGGTCCGTAGGAAAAGGGGTGGCATAGAAATTGAATAAACAAACAAATAAATAAATGTACAAGATTGCAAACATGGCCCCAAACCCACAACGGCCCTATTCCAAAAAAACCACCACTGGTACACAAATCCCTTTGTGAAAAGTTGGGGGGGGTGGTCGGGGAAGGTGCAAGAACTCTTCGCCGTACGGTTTGCCTGGAAGCAAAACGTTATTTACTTGAGCGCCTTTAATGATGAGTGATTCCAAAGAAAACACAACCTCCCTCCAGGTGAGCTCCTGAATGGCTTCACCTGGTTGTCCAGGTAATTGTTCTTGGCAGCCGGACCAAAGTCCTGAGCCTTTTGGTCTCTCTCTCTCTCCCGCCCAGGCGTACCCCGAGGCTGGCTCTGCTTGGCTTTTGATGCCCAGGGAAGGGCAGGAGACGGCAGGCAGAAAAAACTGGGACACCTGATGTCTGACCGAAAGAGCCCAAGGCTCCCATGCAACTGAGCTGAGGCTCTGGAAAGGGGGCAGAGAAGACCCACAAAGAGGATGAGGGGGCTGGGGGCTGAAACACAGGAAGAACGGTTGCAGGAACTGGGCATGGCTGGTTTCGTGAAAAAAATAAGGTTCTACATTTAGGCAAAAAAACCAAAATGCACAGGTACGTGATACCTGGCTCAACAGGAGTAACTGTGAGAGGGACCTTGGAGTCCTAGTGGACAAACCATTTAAATAGGAGCCAGCCATGTGCAGCAGCTGCCAAAAAAGCCCACACAGTTCTAGGCTGCATCAACAAAGGGAGAGAGTCAAGATCACACAAAGGGTTAATACCATTTTACAAGGCCTTGGTAAGGCCACACTTGGAATACGGCGTCCAGTTTTGGTCTCCACAATGCAAAAAGGATGTTGAGACTCTAGAAAGAGTGCAGAGAAGAGCAACAAAGAGGATCAGGGGATAAATGGAGGCTAAAACATATGAAGAATGATTGCAGGAACTGGGCATGGCTAGTTTAAGGAAAAGAAGGACCAGGGGAGACATGAGAGCAGCCTTCCAGTATCTCAGGGGTTGCCACAAAGAAGGAGGAGTCAAGCTATTCTCCAAAGCAAAAGCGAAAGAAGGAAGGAAGGAAGGAAGGAAAGAAAGAAAGAAAGAAAGAAAGAGAGAGAGAGAGAGAGAAAGAAAGAAAGAAAGAAAGAAAGAAAGAAAGAAAGAAAGAAAGAAAGAAAGAAAGGGACCAGGAGAGACATGATAGCAGCCTTCCAGTATCTCAGGGGTTGCCACAAAGAAGGAGGAGTCAAGCTATTCTCCAAAGCAAAAGCGAAGGAAGGAAAGAAAGAAAGAAAGAAAGAAAGAGAAAGAAAGAAAGAAAGAAAGAAAGAAATGGACCAGGAGAGACATGATAGCAGCCTTCCAGTATCTCAGGGGTTGCCACAAAGAAGGAGGAGTCAAGCTATTCTCCAAAGCAAAAGCGAAAGAAGGAAGGAAGGAAAGAAAGGAAGAAAGAAAGAAAGAAAGAGAAAGAAAGAAAGAAAGAAAGAAAGGGACCAGGAGAGACATGATAGCAGCCTTCCAGTATCTCAGGGGTTGCCACAAAGAAGGAGGAGTCAAGCTATTCTCCAAAGCAAAAGCGAAAGAAGGAAGGAAGGAAAGAAAGAAAGAAAGAAAGAAAGAAAGAAAGAAAGAAAGGGACCAGGGGAGACATGATAGCAGCCTTCCAATATCTCAGGGTCTGCCACAAAGAAGAGGGAGTCAAGCTATTCTCCAAAGCACCTGAGGGTAGAACAAGAAAGGCTGCAACTATAAAAAAAAGGTTGTTAAGTTTTCAGTGCCTTTGTAACTTTGAGCAGTCACTAAATGAACTGTTGTAAGTCAAGGACTGCCTATAACATTCCAGCCAAATGGCTGTCAAATCTTTTCTTTTTTTAAAAAAAACCTCCAGTGACAGAGAACCCAAAACTTCTGGTGGCAAGCTGTTCCGCTGGTTTGTTGTTTTCACTGTCAGGAAATTTCTCCTTAGTTCTAAGTTCTAAGGCTAAAACATATGAAGAACAGTTGCAGGAACTGGGTTTATGTCTAGTTGAATGAAAAGAAGGACCAGGGGAGACAGGAGAGCAGTGATCCAGCATCTCAGGGGCTGCCCCAAAGAAGGAGTCAGGCTGTTCTCCAAAGAGGGTAGAGCAAGAAACAATGGGTGGAAACTAAACAAGAAGCAACTTAGAACTAAGAAGAAATTTCCTGACAGTTAGAACAATTAACCAGTGGAACAGCTTGCCACCAGAAGTTGTGAATGCTCCAACACTGGAAGTTTTTAAGATGTCAAATAACCTTTTGTCTGAAGTGGTGTAAAGTGTCTGGCCTAATAGCAATAGCGCTTAGACTTATCTACCGCTTCCTAGTGCTTTCACAGCCCCCTCTAAGTGGTTTACAGACTCAGCCTCTTGCCCCCAACAATCTGGGTCCTTATTTGACCCCCCTGGGAAGGAAGGAAGGCTGAGCCAACCTTGAGCCTGGTGAGATTTGAACTGGTGAACTACAGCCAGCAGTCACCAGGAGCAGCTTGCGGTTCTGCATTCTAACCACTGGGCCACCAAGGCAGAGGGGGCTGGACTAGAAGACCTCCAAGGACCCTTTCAACTCTGTCATTTAATTAAGGTGATTAGGGGACTGGAAGCAGATGAAGGACAGTTGCAGGAACTGGGAATGTCTAGCAGGGGGCCAGGACAGCAAAATTCCAATATTGGGGGGGCTGCCACAGAGGGGGAGGGGGGTTTCGGAAAGCCCTTACTTCAGCAACCCTTCAACTTTCTACAGTCCAAGCCACCTCATTGAATGACCCCAATGGCATTTCAGCCGATGACCATTGGCGAAGCTGATCGATTTTTCTCTCCATAGGAATCCTTTGGGAGATGTTTAAATCTTTTTTTGGGACACAGGGCAGCCTTGACGTCCATCTAATGTCCTTGCTGTGATGGGAAATGGATTTGTGCCTTGTTATTCATAGAAAGCCCCTTTCTTTTTCAATATGGGGTAATTCAGAAGGATTTGGAAAGCCCCAGTCTGGTATAACAGAATAACAAAAGGGACTATGGAGGTCAGGAAATTTCTCCTTTGCTCCAGGTTGGATCTTTTTTTCATGTTTCCACCCATTGACCCTTCCTTCGTTCGTTCTTTCCTTCCTTCTTTCTTTCCTTCCTTCCCATGTTCCTTATCATCTTCCTTTCCTCCTTCTTTCCTTCTTCCCTTCTCATTTTCCTTCCTTCCCTCCCATCTTCCTTCCTTCTCATCTTCCTTCTCATCATCCTTCCTTCCTTCCTTCTTCCCTTCTCATTTTCCTTCCTTCCTTCCTTGCCATCTTCCTTCCTTCTCATTGTCCTTCCTTCCTTCCTTCCTTCCCATGTTCCTTATCATCTTCCTTTCTTCCTTCCTTCCTTCTTCCCTTCTCATTTTCCTTCCTTCCCTCCCATCTTCCTTCCTTCTCATTGTCCTTCCTTCTCGACATCCTTCCTTCCTTCCTTCCTTTCTTCCCCCCTTCTCATTTTCCTCCCTTCCTTCCTTCCTTCCTTGCCATCTTCCTTCCTTCTCATAGTCCTTCCTTCCTTCCTTCCCATGTTCCTTATCATCTTCCTTCCTTCCTATGTTCCTTATCATCTTCCTTCCTTCCTTCCTTCTTCCCTTCTCATTTTCCTTCCTTCCCTCCCATCTTCCTTCCTTCTCATTGTCCTTCCTTCTCGACATCCTTCCTTCCTTCCTTTCTTCCTCCCTTCTCATTTTCCTCCCTTCCTTCCTTCCTTCCTTGCCATCTTCCTTCCTTCTCATTGTCCTTCCTTCCTTCCTTCCCATGTTCCTTATCATCTTCCTTCCTTCCTATGTTCCTTATCATCTTCCTTCCTTCCTTCCTTCTTCCCTTCTCATTTTCCTTCCTTCCTTCCTTGCCATCTTCCTTCCTTCCCATTGTCCTTCCTTCCTTCCTTCCCATGTTCCTTATCATCTTCCTTTCTTCCTTCCTTCCTTCTTCCCTTCTCATTTTCCTTCCTTCCCTCCCATCTTCCTTCCTTCTCATTGTCCTTCCTTCTCGACATCCTTCCTTCCTTCCTTTCTTCCTCCCTTCTCATTTTCCTCCCTTCCTTCCTTCCTTCCTTCCTTGCCATCTTCCTTCCTTCTCATTGTCCTTCCTTCCTTCCTTCCTTCCCATGTTCCTTATCATCTTCCTTCCTTCCTATGTTCCTTATCATCTTCCTTCCTTCCTTCCTTCTTCCCTTCTCATTTTCCTTCCTTCCCTCCCATCTTCCTTCCTTCTCATTGTCCTTCCTTCTCGACATCCTTCCTTCCTTCCTTTCTTCCTCCCTTCTCATTTTCCTCCCTTCCTTCCTTCCTTCCTTGCCATCTTCCTTCCTTCTCATTGTCCTTCCTTCCTTCCTTCCCATGTTCCTTATCATCTTCCTTCCTTCCTTCCTTCTTCCCTTCTCATTTTCCTTCCTTCCTTCCTTGCCATCTTCCTTCCTTCCCATTGTCCTTCCTTCCTTCCTTCCCATGTTCCTTATCATCTTCCTTTCTTCCTTCCTTCCTTCTTCCCTTCTCATTTTCCTTCCTTCCCTCCCATCTTCCTTCCTTCTCATTGTCCTTCCTTCTCGACATCCTTCCTTCCTTCCTTTCTTCCTCCCTTCTCATTTTCCTCCCTTCCTTCCTTCCTTCCTTCCTTGCCATCTTCCTTCCTTCTCATTGTCCTTCCTTCCTTCCTTCCTTCCCATGTTCCTTATCATCTTCCTTCCTTCCTATGTTCCTTATCATCTTCCTTCCTTCCTTCCTTCTTCCCTTCTCATTTTCCTTCCTTCCCTCCCATCTTCCTTCCTTCTCATTGTCCTTCCTTCTCGACATCCTTCCTTCCTTCCTTTCTTCCTCCCTTCTCATTTTCCTTCCTTCCTTCCTTGCCATCTTCCTTCCTTCTCATCTTCCTTCCTTCTCATCGTCCTTCCTTCATTCCTTCGTTCGTTCTTTCCTGCCTTCCTTCCTTCTGGACAGGGTTGGAGCATTCATAACCTCTGGAGGCAAACTGTTCCATGGACCAATTGCTCTGTCAGGAAATTCCTCCTTAGTTCTAAGCTGCTTCTCTCCTTGATTAGTTTCCACCCGTTGTTTCCTTCCTGACTTCCTATCACAGGAGGGTTTTAAGAAGAGACTGGACAACCGTTTGTCTGAAATGGTACAGGGGGGATGGACTAGAAGACCTCCAAATTCCCTTCCAACTCTGTTTACTCTGTTATGCAGTTTCCCTCCCTCCCTTTCTCTTTTCCCTTCTGTTCCTTTTTTCCTTCCTTCCTTCCTTCCTCCTTTTCCTTCTCTCTTTCCTTCTTTCCTTCCTTCTCTGTCACTGGAAGTTTTTAATAAGATGTTGGATAACCATTTGTTTGAAGGGATGGAGGTTTCCTGCCTGAGCAAGGGGCTGGATTAGAAGACCCCCAGGGTCCCTTCCAACTCTGTTATTTGTTCCTTTTCCTTCTTTCCTTCTTTGCTTTCCTTCCTTTTTTCCTTCCTTTCCTCCCTTCCTTTTCCTTCCTTCCTTCCTTTCCCTTCCTTTCTTCCTTTCCCTTTCTTCCTTCCTTTTCCTTCCTTCCTTTTCCTTCCTTCCTTCCTTTCCCTTCCTTCCTTTTCCTTCCTTTCCCTTCCTTTCCTTCCTTCCTTTTCCTTCCTTTTCCTTTCTTTTCCTTCCTTCCTTCCTTCCTTTTCCTTCCTTCCTTCCTTTTCCTTCCTTCCTTCCTTTCCCTTCCTTCCTTTCCCTTCCTTTTCTTCCTTCCCTTTCCTTCCTTTTCCTTCCTTTTCCTTCCTTCCTTCTCCTTCCTTTTCTTTCCTTCTCCTTCCTTCCCTTCCCTCACCACAGAATAGCAGAGGCCAAAGAAACAGGCCCGCAATCTCTCCTTCAAAGCCTCCTGCAGTCTGTGTTCAACAGCCCTTCAGTGGAGAGGGCTCGTGTGTGTGTCTCTCTTGTAAGCGAGCCATTCTTGGAGTGAACCAGCCTCTCAGCCCTTCACAAAGGCCCTTGTTGTGCAAACAGAAGCTTTGCTCAGGATGAGCACAAACATAAATACATTCCTCCACCCCCCCCTCTCTCTAACTGGCTGGAGTAAGACGCCTCTGTTTTCCTCTCCCCAGAGTCCGGGATTTAATTACACAGGACTGGGCGGCACATAAGTCAAATAAATTCAATTAAATTAATCCCCCCCCCTGCAAGAAAATAATCCGGATTCTTCTCTCTGGAGGGCAGGTCCTCTCAATTTGCACCCAGGACCATCTAAAAGCAAAGGGCGGTTGGCAAGAACCACCGAGAAGCAGAGAGACGGCTGTTGGCATGCGTTACATTTAGTGATATTTCCTTCCCTCTTGATTTATTTCTTCTGTTATTAACTATGCATCAGCTACTCAGGGCCAAAAGAAAGGAGGAGGGGAGGTTAAATACAGGTAGGTCTCCATGTACAGTCCTTTGTTTCGAGGCTGTTGAGGTTCTCCCCTCTCAAAGCATTGATGGCTGGGGGATTCTGGGAGTGGAAGTCCTCCCCTCTCAAAGCATTGATGGCTGGGGGATTCTGGGAGTGGAAGTCCTCACCTCTTAAAGCACTGATGGCTGGGGGATTCTGGGAGTGGAAGTCCTCACCTCTTAAAGCACTGATGGCTGGGGGATTCTGGGAGTGGAAGTCCTCCCCTCTCAAAGCATTGATGGCTGGGGGATTCTGGGAGTGGAAGTCCTCACCTCTTAAAGCACTGATGGCTGGGGGATTCTGGGAGTGGAAGTCCTCCCCTCTCAAAGCATTGATGGCTGGGGGATTCTGGGAGTGGAAGTCCTCCCCTCTCAAAGCATTGATGGCTGGGGGATTCTGGGAGTGGAAGTCCTCACCTCTTAAAGCACTGATGGCTGGGGGATTCTGGGAGTGGAAGTCCTCACCTCTTAAAGCACTGATGGCTGGGGGATTCTGGGAGTGGAAGTCCTCACCTCTTAAAGCATTGATGGCTGGGGGATTCTGGGAGTGGAAGTCCTCACCTCTTAAAGCATTGAGGGCTGGGGGATTCTGGGCCTGGAAGTCCTCCCCTCTTAAAGCACTGATGGCTGGGGGATTCTGGGAGTGGAAGTCCTCACCTCTTAAAGCACTGATGGCTGGGGGATTCTGGGAGTGGAAGTCCTCACCTCTTAAAGCACTGATGGCTGGGGGATTCTGGGAGTGGAAGTCCTCACCTCTTAAAGCATTGAGGGCTGGGGGATTCTGGGCCTGGAAGTCCTCCCCTCTTAAAGCACTGATGGCTGGGGGATTCTGGGAGTGGAAGTCCTCACCTCTTAAAGCACTGATGGCTGGGGGATTCTGGGAGTGGAAGTCCTCACCTCTTAAAGCATTGAGGGCTGGGGGATTCTGGGAGTGGAAGTCCTCACCTCTTAAAGCACTGATGGCTGGGGGATTCTGGGAGTGGAAGTCCTCACCTCTTAAAGCACTGATGGCTGGGGGATTCTGGGAGTGGAAGTCCTCACCTCTTAAAGCATTGAGGGCTGGGGGATTCTGGGCCTGGAAGTCCTCCCCTCTTAAAGCACTGATGGCTGGGGGATTCTGGGAGTGGAAGTCCTCACCTCTTAAAGCACTGATGGCTGGGGGATTCTGGGAGTGGAAGTCCTCACCTCTTAAAGCATTGAGGGCTGGGGGATTCTGGGAGTGGAAGTCCTCACCTCTTAAAGCATTGAGGGCTGGGGGATTCTGGGAGTGGAAGTCCTCACCTCTTAAAGCATTGAGGGCTGGGGGATTCTGGGAGTGGAAGTCCTCACCTCTTAAAGCATTGAGGGCTGGGGGATTCTGGGAGTGGAAGTCCTCACCTCTTAAAGCATTGATGGCTGGGGGATTCTGGGAGTGGAAGTCCTCACCTCTTAAAGCATTGATGGCTGGGGGATTCTGGGAGTGGAAGTCCTCACCTCTTAAAGCATTGATGGCTGGGGGATTCTGGGAGTGGAAGTCCTCACCTCTTAAAGCATTGATGGCTGGGGGATTCTGGGAGTGGAAGTCCTCACCTCTTAAAGCATTGAGGGCTGGGGGATTCTGGGAGTGGAAGTCCTCACCTCTTAAAGCATTGATGGCTGGGGGATTCTGGGAGTTGGAGTCCACCCCCTCAAAGCATCCTGGCTGGAGGATTCTGGGAGTTGGAGTCCACCCCCTCAAAGCATCCTGGCTGGGGGATTCTGGGTGTGGAAGTCCTCCCCTCTTAAAAGTTACCAGGGTCAAGGAACACTGACCAATTCGGTGGTGCTTAATTGCTCTTCCTTCCTGCCTCCCTCAACAACCTTTTGTTCACCAACTTAACAATTCAAGGCCTCTCCTCCCTTGGGAACTTTACCCAGGACACAAAGCTGCTCTCCTACACATATTTCGAACAGGCTGCTCATTCTCAGCCCAGATTGAAGATAAAAGAAGAGAAACATTAATATCCCGTGCGAACGAGGGAGGTTTCCCAAGCCCTCTTGCCACTGGGTCCCACAACAGATGAGCGGTCATCACATCACCTAACGCCCCAAAACTTCACCCTTTACACCAGAGGTCTTCACACTTGGCAACTTTAACACTTGTGGACTTCAACTCTCAGAATTCTACACTGGCTGTAGAATTCTGGCAGTTGAAGTCCACAAGTCTTAAAGTTGCTAAGTTTGAAGACCTCTGCTTTAGACTCCCCACTGTTGACCTCTCCCGATTCCTAAGAGGTCAGCAAGGGGCGTGCATAAGTGCACCAGCGTGCCTTCCGTCCCCTGTCCCAATGTTTCTCTCTTACTTGTATCAGGTATATAAATATTGTTATACCTTTATATACAACCAATACATACTTGACAAAACAAACAAATAAACAAATAAAATAAATGAATAAAAATAAATGAATTTTGATCACATGACCTACAATGGTCATTAATTGTGATCCCGCTATATAGAGCACTAGTGAGACCCCATTTGGAATAATACTGTGACCAGTTCTGGAGACCTCACCTACAAAAAGATATTGACAAAATTGAACGGGTCCAAAGACGGGCTACAAGAATGGTGGGAGGTCTTAAGCATAAAACGTATCAGGAAAGACTTCATGAACTCAATCTGTGTAGTCTGGAGGACAGAAGGAAAAGGGGGGACATGATCGAAACATTTAAATATGTTAAAGGGTTAAATAAGGTCCAGGAGGGAAGTGTTTTTAATAGGAAAGTGAACACAAGAACAAGGGGACACAATCTGAAGTTAGTTGGGGGAAAGATCAAAAGCAACAGGAGAAAATATTATTTTACTGAAAGAGTAGTAGATCCTTGGAACAAACTTCCAGCAGACGTGGTAGATAAATCCACAGTCACTGAATTGAAACATGCCTGGGATAAACACATATCCACCCTAAGATAAAATACAGAAAATAGTATAAGGGCAGACTTGATGGACCATGAGGTCTTTTTCTGCTGTCAGTCTTCTTCTAAGTGTAAAAAACGGTCATAGGCCAGGGTTTTTTTTAAGTCCCACAGAGTCGGCCTTCTCCGGGTCCCGTGGACTAAACAATGTCATCTGGCAGGGCCCAGGGGAAGAGCCTTCTCTGTGGCGGCCCCGGCCCTCTGGAATCAACTCCCCCCGGAGATTCAAATTGCCCCCACCCTCCTCGCCTTCCACAAGACCTTGAAGACCTATCTATGTCGCCAGGCATGGGACAATTAATGTATCTCCCTCTCTGATCATTAAGAGTTATGTGTGGTTGTGATTGTACAGTACAGTATTCATTGTTTTTTATAAGATAGCAGGTTTTTAGTTCTAGTTTTAACCATTAGATTTGTATTGTACTCTTTTATTGCTGTTTGTGAGCCGCCCCGAATCTTTGGAGAGAGGCGGCATACAAGTCTAATATATTATTATTATTATTATTATTAATTAATTAATTAATTAGATTTGTATGCCGCCCCTCTCCGTAGACTATTATTATTATTATTATTATTATTATTATTATTATTATTATTATTATTATTATTATTATTATTATGTTCAGTACAACACAGCAAACGAGATCACTATGCTGGATTTCGTATTTCATCACCAGTCAGGCGCTTCCCAAGCACCTAGGGCTGCGTGATGTAGTGGTGAATTACGTGTGCCAATTATTATTATTATTATTATTATTATTATTATTATTATTATTATTATTATTATGTCAGTACAACACAGCAAACGAGATCACTATGCTGGATTTCGTATTTCATCACCAGTCGGGTGCTTCCCAAGCACCTAGGGCTGCGTGATGTAGCGGCGAATTATGTTTGCCGATCCCAGGAAAGCAGCCTTTTGCAATTGACAGATGGAGATTGTGTCAATTCCGATGGTTTTCAAATGTCCGCTGAGATCCTTTGGCCCTGCGCCCAGCGTGCCAAGGACCACTGGGACCACTTTCACGGGCTTATGCCAGAGTCGTTGCAGCTCGATTTTTAGATCTTCGTATTTCACTCATTTCTCTAGCTGCTTCTCCTCAATTCTGCTGTCTCCTGGGATTGCGATGTCGATGATCCATACTTTCTTTTTCTCCACGATCACAATGTCTGGTGTGTTATGCTTCAGAATTCGGTCAGTCTGAAGTCGGAAGTCCCACAGTACAGTTTTGCTTGCTCATTTTCAACCACTTTTTCGGGCTTATGATCCCACCAGTTCTTTGCCACTGGGAAATGGTGATTCCGGCACAAGTTGTTGTTGTTGTTGTTGTTGTTGTTGTTGTTGTTGTTATTATTATTATTATTATTATTATTCCAAGCAAAGTAACTTTGAATGGTCAGTAAATAATGGTTGTCCCTATACCAAAAGCAATTTCACCTGATTTCTCCTCCATGCCAAACAGGTATGGTGCTGCCCTAAAGGCAGGTGAGTGAGTTCGGAGAAATTTGCACAAACATGTTTGCACAACAGGGCCCCACCCTCACCAAGAAGGGTCGGACCGGAGCATACGTCCTACCAATGGGCTCCATTTGCAAAGCCCACCTTGGCGGATAAAGAAAGAACAAGTGGGGGGGAAATTGCCCACTGCCAGGTGGGAACTTAGCAAAGGAGGCACCTTTTCCCATCCCACAGCTGGAACCTGCTTTCCCTGATTTGGGAATTCAAGACACACCCATCGCCTGAGCGATGAACAAGCACACCAGGTATGCTGTGACGCGAGGCAGGAAAAAAGGTAACTTGATTCAGACAGGCGGAACAAGAGGCTGCCTGCCCCCCCTCCCCCCCCCTCCAATCATCCACCTTGGGCTGGAATCACCTGGTTAGGTGCAAAATACAGCAGGATCATACAAACATAGAAGACTGACGGCAGAAAAAGACCTCCTGGTCTATCTAGTCTGCCCTTATACTATTTTCTGTATTTTATCTTAGGATGGATATATGTTTATCCCAGGCATGTTTCAATTCACTTACTGTGGATTTACCAACCACGTCTGCTGGAAGTTTGTTCCAAGGATCTACTACTCTTTCAATCAAATAATATTTTCTCATGTTGCTTTTGATCTTTCCCCCAACTAACTTCAAATTGTGTCCCCTTGTTCTTGTGTTCACTTTCCTATTAAAAACACTTCCCTCCTGGACCTTATTTAACCCTTTAACCTATTTCAATGTTTCGATCATGTCCCCCCTTTTCCTTCTGTCCTCCAGACTAGACAGATGGAGTCCATGAAGTCTTTCCTGATACGTTTTATGCTTAAGACCTTCCACCATTCTTGTAGCCCGTCTTTGCACCCGTTCAATTTTGTCAATATCTTTTTGTAGGTGAGGTCTCTTGAGAGACTGGAATATTGAACAATCTTGACAAACAGAACTGCAGAAAAAACAATTGCTGCCAACCTGCCTTCCCTTGAGGACTTGTAGACTGCACAAGTCAAAAAGAGGGCGTTGAAAATATTGACTTGACCCCTCGCATCCTGGACACAAACTGTTTCAACTCCCACCCTCAAAACGTCACTACAGAGCCCTGCACACCAAGACAACTAGGCACAAGGACAGTTTTTTCCCAAACGCCATCACTCTGCTAAACAAATAATTCCCTCCACACTGTCAAACTATTTACGAAGTCTGCACTACTATTACTTCTAATTATTTCTCATCATTCCTATCACCCATCTTCTCCCACTTATGACTGTATGACTGTAACTTGTTGCTTGCATCCTTAAGATTTTTTTTATTTTTTGTTTCCTTGTTGCTTATTTGACCCCTATGACAATCATTAAGTGTTGTACATCATGATTCTTGACAAATGTATATTTTCTGTTATGTACACTGAGAACAGAGGGAGAGAATCAAGATCACGTGAAGTGTTAATACCACTTTATAAGGCCTTAGGAAGGCCACACTTGGAATGCGGCATTTAGTTTTGGTTGCCACAATGAAAAAAGGATGTTGCAGAGAAGAGCAACAAAGAGGATTAGGGGATAAATGGAAGCTACAACATAGGAAGAACGGTTGCTGGAATTGTGTATGTCTAGTTTAATGAAAAGAAGGACCAGGGGAGACATGAGAGCAGCCTTCCAGTATCTCAGGGGTTGCCACAAAAAAGAAGGAGTCAAGCTATTCTCCAAAGCACCTGAGGGTAGGACAAGCAGCAATGAGGTTTTTAAGCAGATGTTGGATAACCATCTGTCTGAAGTAGTGTGGGATTTACTGCCTAATCAGATTGAACCAGAAAGGTTGCAACTGTAAAAAAAGGTTCAGTGGTGTTGTAAGTGCAGTCACTAAATGAACTATTGTAAGTCAAGGACTGCCTGTAACATTCCAGACAAATGGCTGTCAAATCTTTTCTTTAAAAAAAAACCCCTCCAGTGACAGAGAAGCCACAACTTCTGGTGGCAAGCTGTTCCACTGGTTCATTGTTCTCACTGTAAGGAAATTTCTTCTTAGTTCTAAGTTGTTTCTCTCCTTGATTGGTTTCCACCTATTGCTTCTTGTCCTGCCTTCAAGGGCTTTGGAGAATAGGTGCACCCCCCAATTCTCCTTTGTGGCAGCCTCTCAAATATTGTAATGCTGCTATCATGTCACCCCTGGTCCTCCTTTTCTTTTAATAAACATAGAAACATAGAAGATTGACGGCAGAAAAAGACCTCCTGGTCCATCTCGTCTGCCCTTATACTCTTTCCTGTATTTTATCTTACGATGGATATATGTTTATGCCAGGTATGTTTACATTCAGTTACTGTGGATTTACCAACCAGGTCTGCTGGAAGTTTGGTCCAAGCATCTACTACTCTTTCAGTCAAATCATATTTTCTCAGGTTGCTTCTGATCTTTCCCCCAACTAACCTCAGATTGTGCCCCCTTGTCCTTGGGTTCACTTTCCTATTGAAAACACTTCCCTCCTGAACCTTATTTAACCAATTAACATATTATAGACTATACAGGTTGAGTTCATGAAGTCTTTCCTGATAAGTTTTATGCTTAAGACCTTCGACCATTTTTGTAGCCCAGCTTCGGACCCGTTATATATAGTTAGAATATACTTAGATAGTTAGAATATAATATATTCTAACTAGAATAGAATAGAATTTTATTGGCCAAGTGTGATTGGACACACAAGGAATTTGTCTTGGTGCAGATGCTCTCAGCGTACATAAAAGAAAAAAAACTATCTAAGAATAATAGCATATACCTATACTAACCATTATGCCTAAGCAGGGGGTTGGACTAGAAGACCTCCAAGGTCCCTTCTAACTCTGTTGTTGCTGCTGCTGCGGCTGTTGTTGTTGTTGTTAATCTTTTTATTCCTGCCTCTTTTCCTGCAGAACCCTCCTCGGAGCTGCCTACAAACCATTCATAAAGAGGACGGGATTTGATGCCTGGCATGGACCTTTAATTTTTTTTTCCCCCTGCACAACACAGGACGCATTGTTACTTGGCCTGGTAAAAAGGCAGAACTCAGCGCTGCTAGAAAACCCTCATTGTTTCAAAGGGTTGCGCACTGCCCTGGAGCGCACGCAGGCAAAAGGTGGGACGTAGCTGGTAATTGCCGGAGGAAAAAAATGCATTTTGTGACATCACAACTGCTGGTTGTTTAAGCCGGAGTTGTCTCCTCTGATTGATAATGGCCTTCATAGGCCTTTTGGGATGGAAGGATCCCAGGCATTTAGTCTAATTAACCTTACAATTCCCTTTTAATGGAAAGACTCAAGAGGACCCATCTGCAATGATGGAGTGTTTTAAATGCTCCGCCTGCATCTTCCTTGCTTTTTTTCCCCCACCACTGCAAACATTAAATGCAACATGCATGAATCCAACAGGCGTATTTATATTTCCTTAACTGCCTCTCTCGCTTTACAAAAATTGTTTTTTGGGTCATTCTTTGTCAAGAGGACCAGGTGATATTGAAGCTTTATTTGAAACGAAACCATCACAGAAAACAACATATATGATAGAAAAAAACATGCTCTTTCTAATGAAATAAAAATGAAGATGATTGAAGGGGAGAAAACAGAGAGCTATAGAAAAAACGTGCTCTTTCTAATGAAGGTGATAGAAGGTAATCAAACAGAGCTCTCTGTTTTCCCACCTTCAATCATCTTCATTTTTATTTCATTAGAAAGAATATGTTTTTTTCTATCATATATGTTGTTTTTGTGATGGTTTCTTTTCAAATAAGGCTGCAATAATCAGTCAAGTGGACGCCTGGTCCACTTGACAAAGAGTGACCCTTTTGCAAATAGACGCATCTCACCAATTTCATCCATCCAGCCGGCAAAAGCGCATGAAACAAACAGCAGTGTTGCTTTTGAGCCAGATGAACAAGCATAGATGGAGGAGCTTCCAATTTGAGAGGGAGTGTGTAAAAGACCGAGGACACCCCTGACACATTTGCACTGGGCAAAAATTAACGTTTATCTCGTGTGATGAATGGCAGGTGAGCTGCTCTTAAGAACCAATGCAGCAATAAATGAAAAATTCACTCAGGAGAGAGGCAGCACTGACTGATGCTTGCAAAATTCCTCTTCTACCCTGTTTTAACATATTAATTCATTTTTAACTTTTAATTTTATTTTATTTTACAAATGTGACATACAAGACAAAGGAAAAAAACATACTGTACATAAAAACATATACAGTATACAACATTTGGGAAATGAAAATTTCCCCACTATTTTTTTGGGATATTTGATCAGAGAATTACACTTCTTTTGCATAATATTAATTTTTGAATTCTTTTATTTGACGTGTTGGCTTTGCATACATTTTTATTTATTTATTTATTTATTTTAGCCAATCATAAAATTTTGCCCATGTTTTGTAGTAATCTGATTCTTCTTTTTCCTCTAATCGTTTGGACAGCCTGTCCAAATTCCTCTTCTACCCTGTTTTAACATATTCATTCATTTTTAACTTTTAAAGTACTAGTTTTTAATACTTAACATTTGTATTCTCTCTACGTGGAGCTACCTCTGAAAGGTGTTAGGAAACTTCAGGTCATGCAAAATGTGGCTGCGAGAACAATCATGGGCTTCCCCAAATATGCCCATGTTACACCAACACTCCGCAGTCTGCATTGGTTGCCAATCGGTTTCCGGTCACAATTCAAAGTGTTGGTCATCACGTATAAACCCCTTCATGGCATCGGACCAGAATACCTCCGGGACCGCCTTCTGCCGTATGAATCCCAGCGGCCGATCAGGTCCCACAGAGTTGGCCTTCTCCAGGTCCCGTCGACTAAACAATGTCGCTTTGCGGGACCCAGGGGAAGAGCCTTCTCTGTGGCGGCCCCAGCCCTCTGGAATCAACTCCCCCTGAAGATTAGAACTGCCCCCACCCTCCTCGCCTTTCGCAAGCTCCTAAAAACCCACCTATGTCGCCAGGCTTGGGGAAGTTGATATTCTCCGTAGCTACTATGATTTATGTATGGTTTGCTTGGATTGTGTGATTAATTTTTATGATAAGGGTTTTAATCTGTTTTTTAATATTTGTGAGCTGCCCCGAGTCTTCGGAGAGGGGCGGCATACAAATATTATTATTATTATTATTATTATCATCATCATCATCATCATCATTATTATTATTATCTTCCAAGGCCCCCGATGGCAGGAGAAGCAGCAACGGATGGAAACTAATCAAGGAAAGAAGCCACCTAAAAACTAAGGAGAAACTTTTTGAGGACAATTCACCAGTAGAAAGGCTTGTCTCCAGAAATTATGAATGCTCCAATCGGTGGAGGTTTTTAAGAAGAGATTGGACAACCATTTTTTTTATGAAATAGTAAAGGGTTTCCTACCTAAGCAGGGGTTGGGCTAGAAGACCTCTGAGGTCCCTTCCAACTATGTTATTCTATAATGCTCAAAAAAATAAAGGGAACACTTAAACAACAGAATATAACTCCAAGTCAATCAAACTTCTGTGAAATCAAACTGTCCACTTAGGAAGCAACACTGATTGACAACCAACTTCACACATGCTGTTGTGCACATTCAACTTTGTACAGAACAAAATATTCAATGAGAATATTTCATTCATTCAGATCTAAGATGGGTATTTCGAGTGTCCCCTTGATTTTTTTGAGCAGTGTATATTCTGTATGGTTGTGTTATAATGATGTGAGCCACCTGACAATGAGATATCATATAGATTTAATAATAATAATATCACAGTTGGGAGGGACCTTGGAGGTCTTCTATTTACTGACCCCTCGCATCCTGGACAAAAACTGTTTCAACTCCCACCCTCAAAACATCGCTACAGAGCACTGCACACCAAGACAACTAGACACAAGAACAGGTTTTTCCCGAACACCATCACTCTGCTAAACAAATAATTCCCTCAATACTGTCAAACTATTTACTAGGTCTGCACTTCTATCTATCTATCTATCTATCTATCTATCTATCTATCTATCTATCTATCTATCTATCTATTTATTAGATTTGTATGCCGCCCCTCTCTGAAGACTCGGGGCGGCTAGCAACAATAAAGAAGACAATGTAACAAATCAAATATTAAAAAATAATCTAAAAAACCCCAATTTAAGAGACCACTCATACCAACAAGCATACCATGTATAAATTCTATAAGCCTAGGGGGAAGGGGAAAAAATTCAATTCCCCCATGCCTGACGACAGAGGTGGGTTTTAAGGAGCTTGTGAAAGGCAAGGAGGGTGGGGGCAACTCTGATATCTGGGGGGGAGCTGGTTCCAGAGGGTCGGGGCCGCCACAGAGAAGGCTCTTCTCCTGGGTCCCGCCAGCAGTCGAACCTCGAGGTAATTACTATTACTACTAGTTTTTTTCTCATCATTCCTATCACCCTTTTCCTCCCACTTATGACTGTATGACTGTCATTTGTTGTTTGTATCCTTAAGATTTTTATTAATATCGATTGTTTCTTGATTGCTTATTGGACCCCTATGTCAATCATTAAGTGTTGGACCTCATGATTCTTGACAAATCTATATTTTATTTTATGTCCACTGAGAGCATCTGCACCAAAGACAAATTCCCTGTGTGTCCAGTCACGCTTGGCCAATAAACAATTCCATTCCATTCTTATTCTATTCTAAAAACCAGAAAAGTCCAGTTGCCTCTTGAAAAAGCAACTTTGGGAATACACCACGACCTGGATGATGGAGAATCCCCATAGACATTTAGCCAAGACAAACCACAAGGCCAAAGAGGGCAAAAGGGAGGGAGATTATAAAGGAAGTTGCCATCTGCAATTTCCTCTTCCAAAGTTCAGCCTGGAATAAAAATGAGAGCAATCATCTCATGGAACAGAAGTTCGGAAATCGTGGGAGCTTCATCCCTGGTAGCTTTCAAGAAGAAACTGGACTGCCATCGGACAGAATTGGTGTGGGGTCTCCTGCTTGGGCGGGGGTCAGACTAGATGACCTACAAAGTCTCTTCCAACTCTGTTAATCTGTTAAAATCTGTTACACCCATTGCGACATAGAAACATAGAAGTCTGACGGCAGAAAAAGACCTCGTGGTCCATCTTGTCTGCCCTTATACTATTTTCTGTATTTTATCTTAGGATGGATCTATGTTTATCCCAGGCATGTTTAAATTCAGTTCCTGTGGATTTACCAACCACGATTGCTGGAAGTTTGTTCCAAGAATCTACTACTGTTTCAGTGAAATAATATTTTCTCAGGTTGCTTTTGATCTTTCCCCCAACTAACTTCAGATTGTGTCCCCTTGTTCTTGTGTTCACTTTCCTATTAAAAACACTTCCCTCCTGGACCTTATTTAACCCTTTAACCTATTTAAATGTTTCGATCATGTCCCCCCTTTTCCTTCTGTCCTCCAGACTATACAGATTGAGTTCATTAAGTCTTTCCTGATACGTTTTATGCTTAAGACCTTCCACCATTCTTGTAGTCCGTCTTTGGACCCGTTCAATTTTGTCAATATCTTTTTGTAGGTGAGGTCTCCAGAACTGAACACAGTATTCCAAATGTGGTCTCACCAGCATTCTATATAAGGGGATCACAATCTCCCTCTTCCTGCTTGTTATACCTCTAGCTCTGCCGCCAAGCATCCTACTTGCTTTCCCTACCGCCTGACTGCACTGTTCACCCATTTTGAGACTGTCAGAAATCACTACCCCTAAATCCGTTTCTTCTGAAGTTTTTGCTAACACAGAACTGCCAATACAATACTCAGATTGAGGATTCCTTTTCCCCAAGTGCATTATTTTACATTTGGAAACATTAAACTGCAGTTTCCATTGCTTTGACCATTTATCTAGTAAAGCTAAATCATTTACCATATTACAGACGCCTCCAGGAATATCAACCCTATTGCACACTTTTAGAGTCATCGACAAATAGGCAAACCTTCCCTACCAATTGTAGTTGATGAATGGAACAAGTAGTTGATGAATGGAACAAGTAGTTGATGCCTGGAACTCACTACCTGACTCTGTAATATCTTCACCTAACACCCAAAACTTTACCCTGAGACTATCCACTGTTGACCTCTCCCGATTCCTAAGAGGTCAGTAAGGGGCGTGCATAAGTGCACCAGCGTGACTTCTGTCCTTTGTCCAAATGACAACCAGTTTTTATGGATGGTTAAGAGCTGCTGCCTTTTTTTAGGGAGGTGGGCGAAGAGGAAGCAGAAAGGCCAGAAAACCCCAGAAAAATGTAGGTGCAACTCAGTTCTTGAATTCAATTCAATTTAATCCTCGAATACAGCTCATCTGCCTGGAACCCAAATCCCATTTCGGATATAAACACTTTAGAAAATGTCCAGAGATACTTTACGAGAGGAGCCCTCCACTCCTCCACTCGCAACAGAATCCCCTACGCAACTAGACTCACAATCCTAGGTTTAGAAAGCTTAGAACTACGTCGCCTTAAACACGACCTAAGCACAGCCCATAAAAGCATCAGCTACCACGTCCTTCCTGTCAACGACTACTTCAGCTTCAACCACAACAACACACGAGCACACAACAGATACAAACTCAAAGTAAACCGCTCTAAACTCGACTGCAGGAAATACGACTTTAGTAACCGAGTAGTTGATGCATGGAACTCACTACCTGACTCTGTAGTATCATCACCTAACCCCCAAAACTTTACCCTTAGACTCTCCACCGTTGACCTCTCCCGATTCCTAAGAGGTCAGTAAGGGGCGTGCATAAGTGCACCAGTGTGCCTTCTGTCCTTTGTCCTAATGTTTCTCCCTCACTAGTATCATGTACTGTATATAAATATTATCATATCTCTGTATACTGTACCATCAATACATACGTGACAAAACAATAAAATAAATAATAAAACAAAATAAACTAACAGGGAGGGAGTGACCACCCTTTGCTACAACGTACAAAGTTCTTCCCCCATCACTATTTCGTTTGTCACTATTTTACAGCCGGGATTGAAAAGTTATAAAAAACAGGATTTTCTTTAAAAATTAATTACCTTAGGAGGAGGAAAAGGATCTTTTATTTATTTTTTATTTATTTATATTCCACCTTTATTGTTTTTACAAGCAACTCAAGGCAGGAGCAAACCTACTGAAGGTTCGATTACCTCCCCTCCTAATTTTCCCCACTACAACAACAACCCGCTGAGGTAGGCCGGGCTGAGAAAGGAGGACTGGCCCAAAGTCACCCAGCTGCCATTCAAGCCTAAGGAAGAACTAGAACTCACTGTCCCCTGGTTATTAGCTCAGGTTCACCCAGCATCTATCTATCTATCTATCTATCCATCTATCTAATTATCTATTCATCTATCTATCTATTTATCTATCTATCTATCCATCCATCCATTTCTCTTTCTTTCTTTCTTCCTTCCGTCCTCTCTCCCTTCCTTCTTCCTTCTATTTTGTTTCTCTTTCTTTCTTTCTCCCTCCCTCTCTTTCTTTTCTTTTTTCTTTCTTTCCTTCCTTCCTCTTTCCTTCTTCTGTTTTTGTTTCTTTTCCCTTTCTTTCTCCCTTTCTTTCTTTCCTTTCTTTCCTCCCTCCCTCTCTCTTTCTTTCTTTCTCCCCCACTCCCTCTCTTTCTTTCTTTACTCTCCCTTCCTTCCTTCCTTCCTTCCTTCCTTCCTTCCTTTTATATGCCGCCTCTCTAGGAAGACCAGGGCAGCTTACAGCATATAAAACAACAATAAAATATCCTAAATCCAATTTTAAACTTAAACTAATCAAAATCCCCAGTTCCTTAAAAATCAATCACTCTCATTCAAACAAACATTCCATTCATTTATAACTAAAGTGGGATTAGAACCCAGGATCTTCCCTTTTCTAGCCTGGCTTAGACCAAACATGGCTTATTCCTTCTTAGATAAGAAGATAGGAAACAGCCCGGTTCCTTCCCAGCTCCCCCTCCCTCCCTACACACACTCACACCTCTGTATAAATTCACCCCACTCGGATGTAGTGTGCAACACACAACAAAGCACCCTCAAAAGCAGTGCAGGTCCCCCACCACCACCACAACCAGCCGGCTAGGAGTCACCAGATTCCCCCCCCCCAGGAGGAATGGGGCGTGCCAGCCTGCCACACACATAGACACACACACACCATCTTTGGCCGTGTCCAAGGGGCAGAACCGGGACCCAGTGAACACACCAGGTATGCAAACACACCCACACCCTGCCAGGTGTCAACGGAGGAACTCCCTGCTGAATCAGGCCAGGCGTTGCAAAGACAGTAGGGCTGGGTGGTGCACGCACACACACACACACACACACAACATTTGGGGACCTGGAGATGCTTCTCACACTCACACAATCAATGCTGCAGGTAGGTTTCAAGGATCGCACAGCCACACCCGCTGTTCTCTGGGCAGCCTTTCTTCCCCCCCCCCTTCCTTCCAAGGAGGATGCAGGTTGCGGCAACACACACACACACACACACACACACACGCAGCCGGGATGCCCACCCACCCACTCCCAAATGGGGCACCCCAGCCATTGCACACCTGGCCACTTCAAAGGCGCCGCTGCAGAGGAAACAGAGGGCATCCTTTGCAAAAGGGGGGGGCACATGAAACACACACACCCCGCGTCTCTCTCCAAGACCACCCCCCCAACCCTGCCCCTCCCCTGGCTGGAATTACCCCCCAATTGCGGTTGAACCCGCATCGCAGGCAGACGGACGGGCTAATAATCCGCGCAGCTTTCCCCCTGAACTACAACTCCCGGCATGCCTCGCCGCCATAAGCCGGCGAGGGGCTGCTGGGAGTTGTAGTTCGGTTTCGGCCCCGGCTCGCTCGCTCGCTCGCGGGTTCTTTTCTCCCCCAGCTCGGCTTGGGGAGGCTCCATGGACGCCGGAGAGACACGTGTCGGGGAGACACGCGTGCATTCCGACGTGCTCCCTGGCCCCAGGCTGGACTGCGGTGCTGCCTCACCTCGGCCTGCTGCGGGTCCTCCCGGGTTTCGGCGCTGCTTCGCCTCAGGCCTGCTTGCGGGTCCGTTCGAGCCTCGCCTGGACGCTCCGGCCGCTGCCGCTGCTGCCTCGCTCGGCCGCTCCCGGGCCGGCATCGGGCGACGGCGGGGCGGGGCGGCTCCGCCCTCGAGGGCGGGGCGTCGGCTGGTAGGGGAGGAGGATGGGCAGGCGGGATGGGGCGGGGCTTCTGCCGTCGCCTAGGCAACGGCGGAGGGCACCGCCTCTTTCTTCCTCTTGAGGAGGGAGCGACCAGCTGAGGGGAAAAGCGGAAAACAGAGCCGCGCAACGGCTGAGGGGAGAGGGTGGTGTCCGCTGGGTTGTTCCACTGAGGGGATCGTTTCTGTCAGAATTGGGGGTCCTGTGGGGGGCTCCCCTCAGAAAAGTCCCCCTTAGTCTTCTTACCCCAAAGGTGTTTTTTTAAGGAGGCAACTGGTGTTCTTGGTGGTTTTTTTCCTATGAAGAGGTTTCGCTTCTCAAGAAGCTTCTTCCGTTCTGACAGGATGCAGGGGAATGGAAGAAGCTTCTTGGATGAGGAGCGAAACGTCTTCAAAGGAGAAATAAACACAAGAAAGTCCAGTTGTTTCTTTAAAAAGCACCATTTGGGACAGCCGGGGACCTTGATCTTAGTTTTTATCCTAAGTTTGGAGTTGGGCAGCTGCACTGAGGGGCAATGCTGCCTCAGGTTTTCCTTTTCTTAAAAAAATAAAACACCAACTTTACAAATAATACAACTAACATCACAACCAAACCAAAAAAAAGTACAAAAAAAGAACACAAATGCTGTCTATAGTGACAGCTAAGATCTAATCGCTTATTTTCATTAAATTCTAAATTAATCTTACGGGGTTAAATATCGACAATAAATAAATATCAACAATAAAATTTTGAACAACAAATAGTTTACAAAATACTATTCCTAATCCTAATTCCCTAGTTTTTCCTCACAGTTATACATTCTATTTATTCTAATTCCTTAATAACAAATTCCTATATTCATCTTCCTACTATTTCATTTTTGCTGACCGTTCGTAAAATGTCTTCCAGATTCCGTAGAATTTCCCTTCATCTTTCTCCTTCAGTTCCATTTTCCACGCCGGCCCTTCAGAGTAGGCCAGGCTAAGAAACCAAAGCATGCTAGCACTCTGCTTACTTTTATTTAAATAAAGTCTCACCACCAGCCTCAATGCGCAGGAGAAGTTAAGGAGGGTCACATCTGAGGTGCTTTCCCAGATGACATTTCTGCCTCAGGCGTCAAGGATCTCTTGGTGGTGGCTTTTTCCAGTGTCTCAAAAAGCTTTTACAGCCCATTAGGCTCAAAGGCAGGAAGCTTTTGACTTAAGACCACAACTAGGCCTTCTGTCTCGAAGCAAGGTGATCATTAACTTTCACCAGACCCATCCTCGAATACAGCTCATCTGTTTGGAACCCATATCGCATCTCCGACATTAACACCCTTGAAAATGTCCAGAGATACTTCACCAGAAGAGTCCTTCACTCCTCCACTCGAAACAGAACACCCTACGAAAATAGACTTTCAATCCTGGGTCTAGAAAGCTAGAACTAAGACGCCTTAAACAAGATCTAAGTATTGCCCACAAGATCATATGCTGCAATGTCCTGCCTGTCGGCAACTACTTCAGCTTCAACCACAACAACACAAGAGCACACAACAGATTTAGACTTAATATTAACCGCTCCAAACTTGACTGTAAAAAGTATGACTTCAGTCACCGAGTTGTCGAAGCGTGGAACTCATTACCGGACTCCATAGTGTCATCCCCAAACCCCCAACACTTTATCCTTAGATTATCTATGGTTGACCTCTCCAGATTCCTAAGAGGTCAGTAAGGGGCGAGTACAAGTGCACTAGAGTGCCTTCCGTCCCCTGTCCTATTGCTCTCCTATATCTCCTTTCTTCTATTCCTATATCTCTTCTTCTATTCTTTCATTGATATGTTCTATTACTATACTTTCTTTTCTATTATTTCTTAGATATATTTTACTATGAGTATCTCCTCTATAACCTTCATCATGTATTTTACTATGTGTATATAGATATATACCCACTAAAAACCCTCATTGTGTATTGGAAAAAATAAATAAATAAAATAAAAATAATATATATATATATATTCAATTCCCAGTGGGTATGGCTAGCTGATGAGGCCAAAATAAGGTCGAAATAGATCTATCCTAGTCTCCCTTAATTTTCAAATTCAGCAAAAACATGTGACACATACAGATAGAATTGTCGGCTATCAATAAAATTAACTGCCTTGGAAATGGCTCTGGGTTGGGCCAAGAGGCAAAAAAGATGTTCCTTCAATACACCAGGGTGATTCGACACAAAGTATGTAACCCTTCCCTGGTGCAGAGCTGAAGGGATTGGATACTGTAGCCTAGAGGATAATTCTCTGCCTTACAAGGCAAAGGTTGCAGGTTCAATTCCCAGTGAGTATGGCTAGCTGATGAGGCCAAAATAAGGCCGAAATAGATCTATCCTAGTCTCCCTTAATTTTCAAATTCAGCAAAAACATGTGACATATATATATATATATAATTTCAAACATTTGCTAAATGAACGGCTGTAAATCAAGAACTACCTGTTAGTTAGCCCTAATTTTAATTCTATCTAAGAACTTCAGGAGAAAACAAAACAGAAAGAATAAGAGGAATCTGGTGACCCCTTTTCCGATCCAGACATTTTATTCTGAGATCATTTTTTAAAATTAGTTTTTTATTATGTGATTCTGGCTGAAAGTGTGAGGATCACTCAAAAATCTGTTTTTTTCTGGACCATTATGTTCATTTTTAATGATTTGATTTGAAGATTTGATCACCTGAGGTCTTTCACTTAGTAAAATCGGAATCGCTAGATTGCTTCACTTTCTATTCTTTGGCGGGGGAGGGGATGGCTATTTCGGAGAATAAATATCTCATAAGAATAAGAAAATTTAAATTTATGTTCCCAATAATATCCCACTATGTCTAATGGCCTCCAAAGCTGAGAATAAAATATTTCCAATAATTTCAGAGCTGCCAGCATAATAACTGTGCCCAAAATGGTACATAATCACTATCATTTCAATATCAATAAAAACAGGCTAATAAATATGCTTAATGATACAATACAATAATAATTTGGAAGATTAAAGCCTCCATGGGAACCACAAGTCAGAAAGAGATAATCTCGGAATCCTTACTATTCTTTACAAATTTAATCATTATATTATCAAAAATATCTAAGGGGAATTAACGTTAAACTGTATAATCATTGTGAAGTTGTACATATTCATTGTTAGCACATTTAATTCATCTCCATCCTCCCAGAGGGAATGTTTAATCATCTATTAGTATCACTATTAATTTGTGTAATAGCATTTGAGATATTCAGGTCTATCAACAAAGAGGTTTTGCTTGAGTAATTATCCCCAAATATTTTAGAAAATCCATGTTTCTAGTAGGCAGACAACTGAGCAGTTTCTCTGAGCCAATCAGTTCTTAGGTTCATTCTCTTCAGACATCCTGTATTGCCAGTAATTCCCAAACCAAATAAGAAATAGTCAAATATTATCAAATACATGAAAACTAAGATGCATCAGGATGTGTCCCTTTCAAGAGGACATTGGACAGCCATTGGTCAGAAATGATGAAGGGATTCCTGCTTGAGTGGGGGGTTTGACTAGTTGACCTACAAGCTCCCTTCCAACTTTGTATTTGTATTTGTATTTATTAGATTTGTATGCCGCCCCTCTCCGAAGACTCGGGGCGGCTAACAACAATATAAAAAGACAATGTAAACAAATCTAATATTAAAAATAATCTTAAAAACCCAATTTAAATAAGCACTCAT
>NC_091950.1:424181065-424299837 GCF_031021105.1 Erythrolamprus reginae | reverse complement strand
TGGATCTATGTTTATCCCAGGCATGTTTGAATTCAGTCACTGTGGATTTATCTACGTCTGCTGGAAGTTTGTTCCAAGCATCTACTACTCTTTCAGTGAAATAATATTTACTCACGTTGCTTCTGATCTTTCCCCCAACTAACTTCAGATTGTGTCCCCTTGTTCTTGTGTTCACTTTCCTATTGAAAACACTTCCCTCCTGAACCTTATTTAACCCTTTGACATATTTAAATGTTTTTATCATGTCCCCCCTTTTCCTTCTGTCCTCCAGACTATACAGATTGTGTTCATGAAGTCTTTCCTGATACGTTTTATGCTTCCACCATTCTTGTAGCCCGTCTTTGGACCCGTTCAATTTTGTCAATATCTTTTTGTAGGTGAGGTCTCCAGAACTGGACACAGTACTCCAAATGTGGTCTCACCAGCGCTCTATATAAGGGGATCATAATCTCCCTCTTCCTCATTATACAGTAATGAGGCCATAATTGCTGCAAAAGGGGCCCAAACTGAGTATATATGCATGCTTATATTTTACAGAAGTCCAATATTGTTCTATGTAGAATCCTTTTTAAATTGATTGCATGTAATATTCTAATTTTCTGAGATGGGGGATTTGGGGTTTTCATGAGCTGCACCCCATAATCATCACAAACATAACAAATCACGGCTTGAACTATCTTGCCTTGCACGTTACAAATATCTCTCACATATTAAGCTTCACCTTTTAAGTTACATTACTGATATAAATGAACGTTTGCACGATATTCTAATTTTTGGAGTTTCACCTGTAAATCTGAAAATCTCCAAGGCTTTGCTGGTTGAAAGAAGAAAAACCAACAGTCAAGAAAAATAACACACCCACCAAACCATGGAAACTAATTTTTTTTAAAAAAATCAACTTTACATTATGCAGCACCTCCCTTTTAATTTATTTGTTCTACACGTCTCTACCCACTAGGTTTTATTTTATTTTTCTTCATTAAAATAGATATTTTTTTAAATGGTTAAGCACTGAAGTGCCATCGTGGAGAATTCAGAACGGAGGAGGAGAGAAACCAAGAGACGGAGCTTTGCCTCTCCCAGATCCTGGCTTGGAGGAAGCTTGCCCCACACCTGAGGGTCCTGGTGGATAGGAGAGCCAAACCTTTGTTGCATGGGGAGCGATGAAAAAAATAATGAACTAGATCCTGCATTGAAAACCGGCCCTCTTGCTCCTTGGCCCTCCACAATCCATTTTGGCTACCTTGAGAATAATAATAATGATAATAATAATAATAATAATAATAATAATAATATAATAATTATTATTATTATATTATTATTATTATTATTATTATTATTATCATTATTATTATTCTCAAGGTAGCCAAAATGGATTGTGGAGGGCCAAGGAGCAAGAGGGCCGGTTTTCAATGCAGGATCTAGTTCATTATTTTTTTCATTATTATTATTATTATAGAAACATAGAAGTCTGACGACAGAAAAAAACCTCATGGTCCATCTAGCCTGCCCGTATACTATTTTCTGTATTTTATCTTAGGATGAATCTATGTTTATCCCAGACATGTTTAAATTCAGTGACTGTGGATTCTTCCTTCCTTCCTTCCTCATTCATAGAAACATAGAAGACTGAGGGCAGAAAAAGACCTCATGGTCCATCTCGTCTGCCCTTATACTATTTCCTGTGTTTTATCTTATGATGGATCTATGTTTATCCCAGGCATGTTTCAATTCAGTTCCTGTGGATTTACCAACCATGTCTGCTGGAAGTTTGTTCCAAGCATCTACTACTCTTTCAGTAATATAATATTTTCTCACCTTGCTTCTGATCTTTTCCCCAACTGACCTCAGATTGTGTCCCCTTGTTCTTGTGTTCACTTTCCTATTAAAAACACTTTCCTCCCAAACCTTATTTAACCCTTTGACATATTTAAATGTTTCGATCATGTCCCCCCTTTTCCTTCTGTCCCCCAGACTCTACAGATTGAGTTCATGAAGTCTTTCCTGATACGTTTTATGCTTAAGACCTTCCACCATTCTTGTAGCCCGTCTTGGACCCGTTCAATTTTGTCAATATCTTTTTTTAGGTGAGGTCTCCAGAACTGAACAGAGTCTTCCAAATGTGGTCTCACCAGCATCATCATCATCATCATTATTATTTATTAGATTTGTATGCCGCCCCTCTCCGAAGACTCGGGGCAGCTTTTCTGCAGCGGGGGGGGGGGAGTTTTCCCTTCATTTCTCTGTGCCAGGAAGAATCCCTTCGTATGCCAAACCCGAGGCCCCCTTTGTTCCACCCAAATTTGATACAGAAGCACACCTGTTTCCTACACTGCCCCAGGTAAAGAGAGGGTTGCCAGCAGCCAAACACTCACACGCATTATTTGCAACGAAGGGTGGTTTGAGTCTGCGCAGCTGGTGGTGGAAGAAAGAGGCTGCATGCTGCTGGGAGTTGCTAGGAATGAACTGGGGGTCCTACACCCCAGGTGAGGAAAATCTGGGTGCCCTGAAAGCCGCAAAGAAAGGTTGCAGGTTCCATGCACCTCAAAGGGGGGGGGGGGGTGGCAGCAGTAGGAAGAATGGGAGCATCCCCAAAAGACATAGGCACGAGATACAATCCCTGAATCTCAAAAGCGTTGGACCCGAAGGGCAGATTTAGTGCTGAGAGAGAGAGAACGAGTCAAACTGGTGCAGAAGTTGGTTATAAATGCCGCCACAAAGCCTTCTTTCCAGGGGTTCAAGGTCATCCTATGCCTACCCACCTGGGTGGAAGCGGAAGGAGGACTGACCATGCTGGCACAATCTGAGTGGGCAACGTGACAAGTTTCTGGGTGGGGAGGACAAGGGAGGTGAACTTTCAACTGGGTGGGGAACTCAGATACGGTTTCACAGTGTGGGTGCCAGGCAATAAAGTGGAGCACTTTGACTTGGCCACTGATTTAAATTTGGATGCTACCTGGAACCTTGACACAGAGAGAGAGAGAGAAGGAGAGGGAGAGAAAGGGAGAGAAATAGGGAGGTGAAATTAAGCTGCCTGGACCTTATTTAACCCTTTAAATATGTTAAAGGATTAAATAAGGTCCAGGAGGGAAGTGTTTTTAATAGGAAAGTGAACACAAGAACAAGGGGACACAATCTGAAGTTAGTTGGGGGAAAGATCAAAGGCAACGTGAGAAAATATTATTTGACTGAAAGAGTAGTAGAGGCTTGGAACAAACTTCCAGCAGATGTGGTAGATAAATCCAGAGTCACTGAATGTAAACATGCCTGGGATAAACATAGATCCATGAGGTCTTTTTCTGCCGTCAGACTTCTATGTTTCTATACTCGCAGCCCCCCCACCCCCGGCCAAACCATATCTGGAGAATTAGGTGCATTTTGAGTGGGGGGACCAAGAGAAAAGAGCAGGCCAGGGCCAAGGCGCAGCCCCCCCTCCCTGAGAAAGAGGTTCACTCCATGCACTAGTGTTAAAGGTGTTGTCTGCATGCATACAATCTTGCAAAGGGCCTTTTCCTGTTCCTTCACACGGCCTTAAAACAGATATTCTGGACGGGCTAAAAATCGGGGATGATGGTCCAACCTCGGCTCTTTTAAGCCTCTTGGCTTCACCGGACACTCTCTGAAACACACTTGAGACACACAAAAAGAACCGGGAACCGTTCTTTAGCAACGACAAAAAGGCAGCCTCCATCTTTTAATTCGACTTAACGTACCACACAACATACACACACACAAGCCTTGATCGGGCATTAATTTAATTTATTAGTCGTTAATTTATCACCAATGTCTGCACCTGCTTGACCATTGTGCTTCCTAGAGTCCACACCCTTCAAAGGTGACCCTTTTCATCAACAGGCAGCAGGCCACACGGCTAGACCACGTTTCTATCCAGAGTTCGTGGAAAATCCAGTGCTTTTTTTGAACGTATCCTTCCAACGCATCCATTAAAAAGGATGCCCAAAGCCCCCCCCCCCCCCAAGTGCCAAGGGGCCCTGGGAATTGGGAGACCATTGTGAGCTATTTCGTGTGCACGTGGAAAAAGAGGATGAAGTGGATTTGACCGTGATCGTTAATCGAGGCTGCCTCGATTCCTTGCCCTAAATCAAAGAACACACCCTAGATCTGATTAAATGAAATATTCTCACTGAATACAGTGATACCTCGTCATACAAACTTTTCGAGATACAAACCCAGGGCTTAAGATTTTTTTGCCTCTTCTTACAAACTATTTTCACCTTACGAACCCACCGCCGCCGCTGGGATGCCCCGCCTCCGGACTTCCGTTGCCAGCAAAGCACCTGTTTTTGCGCTGCTGGGATTCCCCTGAGGCTCCCCTCCATGGGAAACCCCACCTCCGGACTTCCGTGTTTTTGTGATGCTGCAGGGAAATCCCAGCAGCGCAAAAACGGCCGCTTTGCTGGCAACGGAAGTCCGGAGGTGGGGTTTCCCAGCAAGGGGAGCCTCGGTGAAATCGCAGCATCGCAAAAACACAAAGATCCGGAGTTGGGGTTTGAGGACTTCGGTGTTTTTGCGATGCTGTGATTTCACTGATGCTCCCTTCACTGGGAAACCCCACCTCCGGACTTCCGTTGCCAGCGAAGCGCTCGTTTTTGAAATGCTGGGATTCCCCTGCAGCATCGCAAAAACACGGAAGTCCGGAGGTGGGGTTTCCCATGGAGGGGAGCCTCAAGGGAATCCCAACAGCGCAAAAACGGGCGCTTCGGCTGGCAAAAGGGGTGAGTTTTGGGCTTGCACGCATTAATCGCTTTTCCATTGATTCCGATGGGAAACATTGTTTCGTCTTACAAACTTCTCACCTTAAGAACCTCGTCCCGGAACCAATTAAGTTTGGAAGACAAGGTATCACTGTACTTTGTTCTGTACAAAGCTGACTGTGCTGACCACAAAATGAAATTGATTGTCCATCAGTGTTGCTTCCTAAGTGGACACTTTGATTTCACAGAAGTTTGATTTACTTGGAGTTATATTCTGTTGTTTAAGTGTTCCCTTTATTTTTTTTGAGCAGTGTATATACGATATATATATGGTATATATGCATACCTCTATACATTATTTTCATGTGCCACCGTCATTCACAGCTCCACCAAATTGTTTTTTTCTCCCCAGACCCAATTATTCCACACAAAATTCGACCAAGAAGAAAAAGGTTAAAAGAAGAGTTTCTGTTTAATAAGCGGTCAAGGCTTTGGCGAGAAAGGATTTTCCAAAAGAAAAATAATAACAGTAATAATAATAGGAGGAGGAAAGTTTAAAACAAGGGACGTTTACGCATAAGGGACGGGGGCAGAGAGTATTTTGTCCATAATCGGGAAGAAATCAGACCCCTCCCCTAATCCACCCCCAATTTTAATAAGGGATAATAATTAAGCTCTATTTTGAGGAATGGGGGGGAAAAACAGGTATAATTTTTCAGGCAGGTTAAGGACCCAAGTTGAGTCCACCATGATGTGCGAATAAAAGGACCACCCACCCAACCACACCAACTGAATCCCGTAGTGGTGGTGGGGGTCAGCGGGGGGGAAGCAGGACGCAGGGATAGAAAGCAATTAAGATCAGCAGTGAAATCCCAGCCAAATAAAAGCAGGGGAATCGTCCCATTTTCGGAGAGGCAGCGAAAAGGTGCAACTCCCTCCGAAGGACGAACGTTTCAAACAGCCGCAGACCCTCCCCACTTGAGAGATCAAGAACAACCCCCCTCCCCCCAAAAAAGCTTCATGGGACCCCAATGTGTACTCTCGCCCGAGCCCATCTGTAGTGTGTGGGGATTGTCTGAGAAGGCCCTGAAGCCTGACGGGGGTTCACAAGCCCTTGTGTGTTATTGGGGGAAAGGGGGGACATTCTGATTCAACACCCCCCCACCCACTCCTCAGACCTGGCTGCAGCTGTGGGTGCGCCCAAGCCCACCCCTCGCCCCCAAACCCTGCCTTCTCCATAAAGGAATTAGAAAAAACAATAATCTTGGTGCCAGCCACCCCAAATTTTGCCCTTCTGCATTCGTAAGGGAACAAGAACGCTTTGGAAGAGGGCACAAATGCAAATCCAGAGACCCCACCCCAGAAGACACCCACCACCACCACCTTCAAGGGAAAGGGGGGGGCGATCCAGAATGAGAAAGCAGGCTGGAGGTTGAGTGAGTGAGGGGGAGGCACACCCACCCACCCCCAGAAGAAGAGGGGGAGGAAGAAGAGAAGCTGGTTTGGTTTTCCATTTATAAATTATTTTGCCACATGCATTGGCTCTGTGTGTGTGTGTCCACGCATTCACACACGCAATGCACACCGTTAGCAAACCAAAAAAACCCACCACCACCACATTTCGAACCCCCGCTAAAGGACCACCAGCCAAACTCGGAGGAGATCCAGGTATTTGGGGGGCTGATTGGGGTGTGTGTGTGCTATGGGGGGGGGGATCCTGGCATTAAAAAGGATGGAAGGAGACCCCCACCCGAGTGCATTCGTGCCCTCCCTTCCTCTCGCTCACACCCACACAGAGACACACACACACTCATACCCCAACCCTGGATACCGTATTTAAAAAAAACAACAACCATAAGCCCCTTCCTCATTCCCCCCGCCAACCACGGTCGAGAGTCTCGAAGAGGGGAATATATATCTTCGCAAAAACATCGGGGAGGGGCCCCCCACTCCCAAAAAGGAGAACCCGCTGATTTGGCAACGGTTTGAATTCGAACCTTTTCCCCCCATTTCTGACCAGGGCAAATGGGAAGAGGCGAAGAATGAATCCCTGCTCTCCTCCCCACCCACCCCCAGAGAAGAAAAATTGGGGTGCGGAAAAGATTTTCCTCCGGGTTAGTGTGTTACCGATGATTACAAAGCCCCCCCCCCCCCCGAAAAAAAACCACAGTGAGAAAAAAACCCTGACACGCTTGTTTGTGATGCTCAAGTAGAGCTACGGGACAAGCTAAGTCTCTACCCACATCTGGTCTTCGTTTTTAACAAGGGGGGGGGGGGAAGAAAAATTAAAAATGAAACCTGGGGGGGGAGGGAAAAAAATGAGAAGTGGGGGAAAAGTCCAGACATTCGGAAGCGGGGTTTAAATAATCACAGGGCAGCCTCTTGTGGGCTTGGTAAGGAGTTTTGTCGAGCCCACAATAATAGGGATTGTGTTAGGCGGGTGTGCGTCAACATACACACGGACACACATGCGCAACGTTCCTGCGGTTCGGGTTCAGATGACCAGCGACACACAGACACCCTCCGATATGGGGCACGGGGCTGGCTACGAGCCCAGCGGAAACCGTCGGCTGCTGCTCAGGTGCTGGGCGTAGTGTCCAGGGCTTCGGCGTAAGTGACGATCCGTTTTGGGTCTGGAAAAGAAAGAACAGAGCCGGAGTGAACCAGATGTTGAACGGGTCACAACTGCGGGATTGCAGCCGCCCCGAAATTCAACATTTGGCAAAGATCGGTGATGCCCCAAACCCAACCACTATGCAGTCGGTTGTGTGACCAAGGCTCCAATGGTTAGAAATTCTGTTTATACAGAGCACCACAGGCCAAACAGAGGGCACCGTCACCATGTGCTTTACTGCTTAACTGTTTTGACTCTAACAAGAAACTCCACTTAGAATTAAAGGGCACAGAGCAGGGATGGCGAACCTTTTTTTACTCATGCCGAAAGAGCATGAGTGTGCGCTATCGTCCATGTGCAAGTGCCCACACCTATAATTCAATACCTGGGGAGGTCAAATGTAGCTTCCCCCACTCCCTGGAGGCCAGAAACGGCCTGTTTCCCAATGTCTGGTGGGCCTAGTAGGTTCGTGTTTCGCCCTCCCCAGGCTCCAAAGGCTTCCCTGGATTCTGGGGAGGGTAAAAATGCCCCCCCCCCTTCAGAGGCTCTTTAGAAGCCAAAAACGCCCTCCCAGGGTCTCTGTGGGAGCCAAAAATCAGCTGGCCAGCACACGCATGGACGTTGAAGCTGAGCTACGGCAATGGCTCCACGTGCCACCTGTGGCCCTTGCCATGGGTGTATACTCTATGCTTATCTAAGCTCAAGTTCCAGGGTCCAGATCTGGCCCACGGGGCGCTTAGATGTGGTCCGTGGGACCATCCTGGAAACGGCAAAGGACCGGCTTGAAGGCTCTGCCAGTGAAAAACAGAGTGTGCCCTGCTGAGCTCCATTTTCACTGGCAGAGGGTTGCAGGAAGCCATCGCAGCCAAAAACAGAGCTCGGGAGCCCATTTTTGCTGGCAGGATTCTTGGGACACCCCATCCCCCCGCCCCGCCCCCTGCACAAGTGATGTCGAGCTAGCCACGCTTATCCTAGTCATGCCTCCCCTGGTCCCCCCAAAGGTCAAATACAACCTTGATGCAGCCCTCAATGAAATAGAGTTTGACACCATAGACCAGTGGGCGAACCTTTTTTTCTTCGGGTGCTGAAAGCGCATGCACGTGTGCGCTATTGCACATGCCTGGGTGCCCTCACCCATAATTCAATCCCTGAGGAGGGCGAAAACGGTCTTCCCCGTCCCCCAGAGACCCTCTGGAGGCCAGAAATGGGCCGTTTTCTGACTTCTGGTAGACCCGTTCTTTGCCCTTTCCAGGCTCCAGAACCTTCCCTGGAGCATGGGGAGCGCACAAATACCCTCCCCCACACCCTGGAGACCTCCTGGAAGCTGAAATCACCTCCCACAGCCTCTGCGCAAGCGAAACATCAGGTGGCTGGCACACCCAGGCATGCTGGAGCTCAGCTAGGGCAATGGCTCAAGTGCCAACATTTATGGCTCCACAGGTCACCTGTGGCCGGCCTGCCATAGGTTCACCATCACTACCATAGACCCCCAACTTGTAAATGCTGCCATCTACTGGCTGAATCCTACGCTAGTTGTTGCACATAAATACATCCTCCCATTAAGTCAGGGGTCTCCAAAATCTGGCCACTTTGAGACCAGTGGACTTCATCTGCCACACTGCTGGCTGGAGACCGCTGGTAGTCGAGGTCCACAGGTCTCAAAGTGGCCATGTTCAGGAGACCCCCCTGCATTAAAGGGGATCCTGTGGGTGGTCAATGAACCCTCGCAGCCAGTTCTAAAGGAATTGTGACCGCATTATTTGGAGATAGCCTCAGCTGTAGGCGCTAAACCCGAAGCGCTCCTGATGGGGTTGACCCCACTTTGGCTTCTGGCCAGAGTTGCTACACAACGTCAAGGAAAAGCTGCCTCGGTGGGTCACCCCAAACGTCCCACTATCCTCCACTACAATAACCATAGGCCTCCTCCTTTTTAAGAAGACAGGAATCGCCTGTCAACCCTTACCTCGCTTTTGCAAATTACAAATAGATTCCATCTCTGCAAGAGAAACAAAAAGGAGAAACCAGTTAGCAAAGTCTTATTAATTAATTAGAAGTCCTCTCTTAAACACAGTAATTGAGAGCAGAATTTCTTTCCTCTGACCAAGATTTTATTCTTTTATTTTATTTATTTTTATTGGATTTGTATGCCGCCCCTCTCCGCAGACTCGGGCTTCCCTCGGAGACTGTCAAAGGATGGAAGGAGCCCAGGCACATTATGGCCAGGCTCCAGCCATCGGTCAACCAGCAAGCTGGTGACCATTCGCCTTCTGCTGCACGAATCCCAGCGACCAGTTAGGTCCCACAGAGTGTGTCTTCTCCGGGTCCCGTCAACTAAACAATGTCGGTTGGCGGGGCCCAGGGGAAGAGCCTTCTCTGTGGCAGCCCCGGCCCTCTGGAACCAACTCCCCCCAGAGATTAGAATAGCCCCCACCCTCCTTGCCTTTCGTAAGCTCCTCAAAACCCACCTCTGCCATCAGGCATGGGGGAACTAAGATACTCTTTCCCCCTAGGCTTCTACAATTTATGCATGGTATGTTTGTAAGTATGATTGGTTTTTATAACAAGGGTTTTTAGCTGTTGTAGTATTGGATTTTTACATTCTGTTTGTTGTCAATGTTGTTAGCCGCCCCGAGTCCATGGAGAGGGGCGGCATACAAATCCAATAATGAATGAATGAATGAATGAATGAATAAATTCCTATACCAATGGATCCATTCTGCCAGGCTCAGAGGCCTATTAAGGCCGTTTGGGGAAGGGCTGGGTCAAAGAGGACAGAGAGATACAAGTGCCGCCAAATTCAGTAGTCACCAGGAGACTGGGAGTTCTAGTCCCACCGTAGGCGTGAAAGGCACGTGGTTGTTTTCGGGCCAATCAATAGATGATGAGTTCTAGTCCCGACTTATGTATGAAAGGCAGCTGGGTGACATTCAATTATGTCAAAGGGTTAAATGAGGTCCAGGAGGGAAGTGTTTTTAATAGGAAAGTGAACACAAGAACAAGGGGACACAATCTGAAGTTAGTTGGGGGAAAGATCAGGAGCAACGTGAGAAAATACTATTTGACTGAAAGAGTAGTAGATGCTTGGAACTAACTTCCAGCAGAGGTGGCTGGTAAATCCACAGGAACTGAATGTAAATCTGCCTTTCAAGTATGAGTGTTGAATGATTGGTTAAGATAGGTTTTACTTTCTTCTAATAGAATTTAACGGTTGTTTTTAATGTAGTATCAATTGGATTTATATTATTGTTCTGCTTTTTTTGTATATGTTGTGAGCCGCCCCGAGTCCTCCGAGAGGGGCGGCATACAAATCCAATTAAATAAATAAATAATAAAATAAAATAAATAAATAAATTTCAAATCTAAATGAGGACCCAGATTGTGGGGGCAATATGCTGGCTCTGTTAAAAAGTGCTGTTGCTGACATGCCCGGAGTCTAAGGAGAAGGGCGGCATAAAAATCGAATGAATAAATAAACAAACAAACAAACAAACAATTATAAACTCTAATTAAAAAAACCCATAAATTAACCAATCATAACAACATGCATACAAAACATTCATACAATTTGGCCATGATGGTTGTTAATTCATGGCCTCCCCAGGCCTGCTGGCAAAGCCAGGTATTCGTGGCCTTATGGAAGGCCAGTAGGGTGGGAGCAGTACGGATGTTGGGGAAGGGGAGGCGAGGGGGGGTTGGTTCCATAGAGCTGGGGCAGCCACAGAGAAGGCCCTCCCAACCCGCAATGGTTAGTCAACAGGACCCGGAGGAGGCCAACTCTATGTGCTCTTATTGGGAGGTGTGTGGCAAGAGGCGGTCCCATAAAACACCGTTCTTCAGGTTCTGCAGAAAACGCTGAGACCGATGAGAACCGGGGTCCCGCCTAGTGGGGAGGAGGGGAAGGAGGAAGGAGGGGAGCCCGGGAGACATTACCTTGGACGTGGTATAGAACAGCTGCCCGCAGGTCAAACTCCCCCCAGCTGGCCTTCCGTTCCAGACCGCCGGGCTGCCTCTGCTCTTTGGTGGAGACTAAGAAAGTGTTCGTAGGCGAAGACAGACGACTGTCTACACAATAGTCCTTGGCCAGGAACACAAAGGGCCCCGGGCCCCCGAGTTCCGCCTGGGGCAGGCCCCCTGGCAAGTGAGGCTCCAACAGCAGGTCGCTCTCCTCCCCAGCGGCCCCCGTCTTATTTAAGAGTCCGCCCAAAAGCTGGGGACTAGTCCGTTTGGCCAGCTCGTAGGCCTTGGGGAACGCCGGCTGTCTGGGTCCAGCGGAAGACGTCTCAGCCCCCTGAGGAACCGGCGCGGCGGGGCAGGACCCTTGGAAAGTCACCTCGGACCCCTTGGCTTCCGTCGGCTTTCTGGGCGACGTCTCCGGGCCCGCGCTGGGCTCGTTTATAAAGGATAACCCCCACTGGTTCTGGAAGATATCGCCTAGGTTTTGCTGCGTGGCCAGGAACAGGGACTCGGCCGGGGCCGCCACGCTGAACAGGCCGTGCATGTTTGACGGGTAGACGAAGAGACTCGACTTCTGCGGGTCCGCGGGGGGACCGGCGTCCTGGGGTGGGGCCAATTTGGAAGAAGCCGAGAGGACAGTACTAGCAGCTGGCACCAGCAGGGCCTGGACGCCGGCCGGACACATGCCACGGTCCGCCCCGGCCAAGATGGGCCCGTTGGAAAAGCCGGCCGATGTAACAGACTTCATGGCGGACATGGGGACCTGGGAGAGGCGGTTGGAGGTCTGGATCTGGACCTCACCCACAGAAGACGAACACAAGGAGGAGGAGGAAGAGGAGGAGGAAGAGGAGGAGGAAGAAGAGGAGGAGGACAGGGAAGGAGCCGCCTTGTTGAGGTTCTCTTTCACTTTGCTTGCGTAACTGATTTTGGGAACGATCTTCGCGCTGCTGTTATCCACGGGGAAAACCGGGGGAGGCTTAAACAGGGTCCACGAATCTTCCTTCGAGGACACAGAGACGTGCTTCCCCTTCGGACGCTCCTCCAGCTTTTTGCCGGACGGTCCAACTTTGGCCTCCACCACCTTCCGGAGCATGTCCCCAACTCCGCCAGGCTTCCCGCGGCCCACCCCTAGCCCGCCCGGCTCCTCGCACTTCCACACGGCTTTCAGGACGTCAGGCGGAGTGTCGGCCTTCGGGTCCCTGCTGTCGGCCCTGTAAGGGTCTGCCTCCAGCTTCAAGGCCGGGCCGGGGCTGCCCGGCACGACCTTCTCCTGCCCCAGGCTCAGGTTCTCGCACCCCTTCGCGCTGTTGCGCCGGCCCTTCCGCTTCTTGGGCGTGGTGTAGCCGCTTTCCGAGCCGCTGCCGTCGTTGTCCGTGCCTTTGCCGCCACAGCCGTTGGCGAGGTAGTCAGCGCCGTCAGCCACAACGATGCCGTTGGGCACGGGGTGCATCTCGGCTTTGTCCCAGGATGGACCGTCTCTGGCTTGGCTCTCGGGGCATCGCTCGCTCTTCCGGTCCAGGCTGTTTTTCAAGCCGTAGGTCTTGGTTTTCAGACCGGCTTTCACAAACATGCCGCCTTTTGCCGTCTGCTTGAGAGCCAGGCCGAGCTCCCGGGCAGGCTGGCTCCCGTTGGGAAGCGCGGAAACGGACCCAGGCAAGTCACTGTTACCGGGAGATGTCAGGAAGGGGCCTCGTTCAGCAAGGGTCCCGTTGAGTTCGCCATAATCTGCAGGAAGGAAACAGGGGAAGAAGGTTAGAGGCCTCCAACGGAATCTCTTGCTTGAAGGAGCCATTCGAAAGACACCCACCCACACCCCAGACAGGCGGGAGTCCCATCGCACCGCCACTATTGGTGCTGATGCGCGCACAGCTCCCGGCAACTGGTAGGCGCGTGGTGTGCGTCCGGCACCCACGTACACTGGAGCGAGATTTGGCTTCTGCGCATGTGCAGGAAGAAAATTTTGTGAGAAGATGCGTCTAGGCATGAAAGCAAAAAAATAGCCAAAATCTCTCACACACGGGTCTTCTCACAAGGGTTTGCTTCCTGCGCAGAAGCCAATTGCACCCACCCACTGTTGTGGTCAGCTCTGGCCCAGCTCCTGCCCCAAGGACTGTGGATGTAGGGGAGACATCCGCATGCTGCAGGCCTGTTTTGCCTCCGGTGGAATCTGCTGATAAAGGCTCCTCTGACCAAGAAGACATGAGTGACAGGGAGGAGGAGAGTGGGGCAGACAGCTCAGAAGGAGATCAATTATCTAGCTCCTCCTTGGATTCGGAACAAGAGTTAATGATACAGCCACGCATGCGGAGAGCGATGCATAGGCAGCAACAACTGAGAGATTATTATCAAAGAAAATGAGGCCACCTGTGGTTGGGTGGGGCTGTGGTCATTAGTGAGGCTGCTATAAAGAGCAGCCTGTGGGTTTGGCCATTGTGGAGGATTATCTGATCGTGCTGACTTTGACCTTTTGTGTGCTGATTTTTCCCCACTTTGAAACTAATCCAGAGCAAAGTGTGTTTCACTTTGTGAAAGAAGAAGGACTGTGAATTGCCTCACAGCTGCAAGCTAAGTATCACAGAACTGATAAGGGACTTGTACAAATTACCAGTTTGTTTGGAGACGAGGGCTCTTGGTTTAAGGGAATTTTCATTATAAAGAACATTGTTTTGAATTTTCAAACGTGTGTGTGTCTGAAATTTGTACCTGTGAATTTTTGGGAGGAGTCTACCAGAGAGACCGACAGAACACCCACCGGTCACCCAGATCTACGCACACAGCTCAATTTCCGCTACCGGTGGGGTGTCCCCCCCCACCATTGATGTCAGGTTTAGCAATCCTGGGTGATAGCAAGTAAGCTGAACATAGCTGATGTAAAGTTCCTGTATATAGAAGACTGAAGATATTTTCCACTGAAGAGTAAAACTATTGTTTCCTATAAACGAGTCTTCGCCATCTCTCTGGTTCATTAAATTGCCCCAATATATTCTGATATCTCATCTAGTCCTCCTGCGTTACTCTGCTTATACACTGCTCAAAAAAATAAAGAGAACACTTAAACAACACAACTCCAAGTAAATCAAACTTCTGTGCAATCAAACTGTCCATTTAGGAAGCACACTGATTGACAATCAATTGCACACATGCTGTTGTGCACATTCAACTTTGCACAGAAGGAAGTATTCAATGAGAATATTTCATTCATTCAGATCTAGGGTGGGTTCTTGGAGTGTCCCCTTGATTTTTTTTGAGCAGTATATATCCAGACATAGGAACCCAATACTGCCCCCAGACAGGCCCCAAATGCCAAAGGCCCTTGACACCCCAAACTGTCAATGGAGGCTTGTTTGAAAGCATTCTCCCTGAGTGTGCGCCTGTTCTACACTTTTTTGATGGCATCGCTCAAATTTGGCCCAGGCTGCATCAAGGAGGGGCCAAGAAGAAGGAAGACCTTCGGACAGACAGGAAGGCAAAACGGATGCAGATAATACATTTCAAATCAAAATATACTGCTCAAAAAAATCAAGGGGACACTCAAAGAACACATCCCAGATCCGAAGGAATGAAATATCTTCATTGAATACTTTGTTCTGTACAAAGTTGAATGTGCGCAACATCATCTGATATGGACTGTCAATCAGTGTTGCTTCCTAAGTGGACAGTTAGATTTCACAGAAGTTTCATTGACTTGGAGTTACAGTCTTCGGAGAGGGGCGGCATACAAATCCAAGTAATAAATAAATAAAATAAAATAAATAAATAAATATTGTGTTGTTTAACCTTTATTTTTTTGAGCAGTGTAATGATCCTGGGGCCCCAACAACATTCCGGAATCGCAAAATCCTCAGACTCGCAAACTTGTGTGGCGGAAACGTGGGGTGCACCCCCAAAGGAGAACTAGGCCCCCTCGAGGACAGCGACAGGACAATTGAGAAAAACCACGTCAATTTCTAGGAAGGGCGGACAAGTTACAAGACGATTATTGTTAGCCACCCTGAGTCCTGTTGGAATGGGTGGCATATAAATATAAATACAAAATTAAAAATAAATAAAAAAGTAAATAAACACTTCATTTAGTAACTGTTTATAAAGTTCCAACGGCCCTGAGAAAAGTGAGCGATGACTCCTTTTCACACTTACAACCGCCGCGGTTCTGTGATCAAAATTCTTGGTCACTGACTCACAGATGACGGTTGCATTTTCCTGGGTGAGGTGATTCCCCCTTTGTGACGCCAACAGGAAAGCCAGATTCACTTAACAACCGTGTTACTAACTTAACAATGGCAAACATCTACCCATCCTAAGATAAAATGCAGGAAAAAGTACAAGACTAGATGGACCATGAGGTCCTTTTCTGCCGTCAATCTTCTATGTTTCTATGATTCATTTAACATCCTTGGCAAGGGAGGTTAACAGAGAGGCAACCAATGCAGTCTGCATTGGTTGCCAATCAGTTTCCGGTCACAATTCAAAGTGTTGGTCATCACCTATAAAGCCCTTCATGGCACCGGACCAGGGTATCTACGAGACCGCCTTCTGCCGCACGAATCCCAGCGACCGATTAGGTCCCACAGAGTTGGCCTTCTCCGGGTCCCGTCAACTAAACAATGTCGGTTGGCGGGCCCCAGGGGAAAAGCCTTCTCTGTGGCGGCCCCGACTCTCTAGAACCAACTCCCCCCAGAGATTAGAATTGCCCCCACCCTCCTCACCTTTTGTAAGCTCCTTAAAACCCACCTCTGCCGTCAGGCATGGGGGAATTGAGATATTCTTTCCCCCTAGGCCTTTACAATTTATGCATGTTATGTTTGTTTGTATGTATGTTTGGTTTTACAAATAAGGGTTTTTAAACTGTTTTAGTATTGGATTTACATGCTGTTTTGTACTACTGTTGTTAGCCGCCCCGAGTCTATGGAGAGGGGCGGCATACAAATCCAATAAATAATAACAACTGTCCCGCTCAGCAACAAAAATTTTGTATTGAAATTGGGGCCATTAGTCGAACCACCTTTGAACCCAAAATCCTTAGAAATCTGCTGCTGCTTTTCTCCACACCCCAAAATCTACCCTTGGTTCTTCAGCTCTAAGCACATGGGACCCTGGACCAAAAGAACCTAAGAAGAGCCGTGCTGAATGGAGCCAAAACCCATTGAATCCAGCATTCGGTGTCCCACAATGGCCCCCCAATGGTTGTTTGGCGGGACCCAGGGGAAGAGTCTTCTCTGTGGTGGCCCCGACCCTCTGGAATCAACTCCCCCCGGAGATTAGGATTGCCCCCACCCTCCATGCCTTTCGCAAACTCCTTAAAACCCATCTCTGTTGTCAGGCATGGGGAAATTGATTCCCCTGGGCCGTTTCCGATTTATGCATGGTTTGTATGAGATGTATGATTGCTTTTTATATTAAGGGTTTTAAATTGTTTTAACCATTAAATTTGTACTGTTTTTATTGTTGTGAGCTGCCCCGAGTCTTCGGAGAGGGGGCGGCATACAGATCTAAATAATAATAATAATAATAATAATAATAATAATAATAATAATAATAATGGGGATCTTGAGCAGAAAGAGAATAGGAAAGTGAACACAATGACAAGGGGGCACAATCTGAGGCGAGTTGGGGGAAAGATCAGAAGCACCGTGAGAAAATATTATTTGACTGAAAGAGTAGTAGATGCTTGGAACAAAGTTCCAGCAGAGTGGTTGGTGAATCCACCGTCACTGAATTGAAACATGCCTGGGATAAACATAGATCCATCCTAAGATAAAATACAGGAAATGGTATAAGGGCAGACTAGATGGCCCAGGAGGTCTTTTTCTGCCGTCAATCTCCCATGTTTCTATGAGGATTACCTGTGCTTAAAAACGAAGCCTTTGAAGAATGCAATCAAAACCGTTAAAAACAAATAATAAAACAACAGCCAACAAAAAGCCCTGAAAACATCCAAGGATTTCAACATTGCTGCTGGCTGCAGTTAGACAACATTTACCGGAATTGCACAATTCACCGCTTATCTGTGAGATTTCCCCACCCCCCAAAAAGGGGGGAGGGGGTGTCTCTTTTATTTTTTAACGTGAAAGATCTCTCAAGTCGGTAATCAGGATGCTGTGACAGTTGTAAGTATGAGGACTGGTCCAAAAAATAAATCACTCCCCCACCCCAGTTCCGTTGTAACTTTGGACAGTTGTGAAATGAACGGGGGGGCCAAGTCGAGCATGACCTGTAATGTGACGGCTTCGGTAAAGTTCAAATTCCGGTAAACAGAACACCGCTATCTCTTTTCAAGACCGGCCTAGACTTTTCCAGTTAGGGGAAAGAGCATCCGAGGGAACATTTTTATGCTTCGGATGGGACTTGCAGTCATGAAGTAACGCACGGCCTTTTTGTCCCCAAGCTCCCAGGACAACTTTCGGGATTGCGAGCCCTACAAAAAAAATATTTTGGACAAGGAGCAAATCAATTCTGCTGATTAGGATTATGAGCTCTCCACCGGCTGGAGAATTCTGGGAATTGAAGTCCCGGATGGCGCACTGCAGGCTCCTTCCTGTAGTTCAGCAGTTCAAATCTCCCCACCAGCTCCAGGTTGACTCAGCCTTCCACCTTTCCGAGATGGGTCAAATGAGGACCCAGATTGTTGCGGGCAAGAGGCTGACTCTGTAAACAGCTTGGAGAGGGCTGTAAAAATGCTGTGAAGTGGTATATAAGTCTAAGTGCTATTGCTATTCCTGCCTTCCTTCCCTCCTTAGCTTCCTTCCCTTCTTTCCTTATCATTTTCCTTCCTTTCTTCTCATTTTTCTTCCTTCCCTTCCTTCTTCCTTCCCCTTTTCCCTTCCTTCCTCCCCTTCTTTCCATCCTTCCTTCTGAGGGGGGTCAAATGAGGAGCAAGATTGTTGGGAGCAAGAGGCTGATTCTGTCAACCGCTTAGAGAGAGCTGTAAAAGCATCATGAAGCAGTATATACCATAAGTCTAAAGGCTATAATGCTATTGCTATTTTAAAAACTGGAAAGCTTCAGAAGGCCCATTCTCAATTGTCCAAAAACTCTTTCATAGTTTTAGGAGCCACACTGCGTAGACCTGGAAAATAAATAAATAAAATAATAATAATAATAATAATAATCCCAGGAGACAGCAGAATTGAGGAGAAGCAGCTAGAGAAATTAGTGAAATATGAAGATCTAAAAATCGAGCTGCAACGACTCTGGCATAAGCCAGTGAAAGTGGTCCCAGTGGTACTCCTCCCTCCCAAATTCCCATCAACATCAGGCCTTCTACAGACAGTGGGACAAGCCATTAATTTATCACCAACTTCTGTGCCGGCTTGACATGCTTTCCAGGGATTTGTGGGGAGGAAGAGGACCGTCAGCTGGGTGGGTTTTTTTGCACTGGCGACGAGTCTTCAGAGAGGGGCGGCATACAAATCTAATAAACTATAACTACCTAGTTTGGTAATGAAATGTCTACAAGAAAACCATCCAGCTCACAGAGCACCAAGGGTCCCACAGGCTGCCTCCTCCTCCTCCTCTTTTCCACAAAACCCCCCTCTCTTCTACCGCTGGTGATGTTACCTAGTTTGGTAATGAAACGCCTGCAAAAAAAAAAACCCCTCCAAGTTCAGAGGGCACCCCAACATCTCCCATAAAGAGAAAGAAATTTACGGAACTTTGGGCTCCTTGGGCCAGGATCTTCTCAATCAATATTTTCATGAACTACACTGGTCAAAAAAAATATATAAAGGGAACACTTAAACAACAGAATATAATTGCAATTAAATCAAACTTCTGTGAAATCAAACTGTCTACTTAGGAAGCAACACTGATGGACATCAATTTCACATGCTTTTTTTTGCAAATGGAATAGTTGTGCAAATGAAATATTCAATGAGAATATTTCATTCATTCAGATCTAGGATGTGTTATTTGAGTGCTCCCTTTATTTTTTTGAGCCATATACTTTAACAGTTGAAGGACTTAAAATGCAATGATCATGCACTCTCAGTCAGCAATGGACTCACCTTAGAAACCAGCAAAATGTATTTGGTCACCCACCCTTAAATAATGTTTAGATCTCGCTGTCCAGCAGCTTCCCTGGCGTCCTTCGTGATTAGCTGTTTATTATTTCATTGAGGCTAAGTCACTTTCCAGACATAAAAATGTTCTCCCAAATGCAGGAGAGGCCTGACTTAGCCCAGTCCAAAAACGTGATACTTGTGTCATGTGGATGCAGGCCATAATGTTAGAACTGAACTCCCTAAACGTAGGACAGGCTGTTTCATTAATTTCTTAATGTTTTTGTTTTTTTTATTTTAAGACAAAAAAATCCATGAGGACAAGACTCTCTCTAAAGCATCCAAAAATCAGAGCTCTACTTAACCAAAATAATTTGTGCAGCTGTGCAACGCCTCCTTTGTGAAAGGAACAAGCTTTGCCAAATTTGCAGGAAAGGGCCTTTTTAAGGATTCTTTTTTGGAGGGTGGGTGAGAATGAGCTGAGGACTTGCAGGGTCCGTTTTCATCCCACAAGGCGCTATTTTTAAAAGCCAGTTTTTTTCCCAATTTGTGGAAGCAGTCCTCGGCTTACAACCATTTGAAGTTACAACGGCACCCCAAAAAATGTGACTTGTGATCAGAAGTCATAATAATGTATAATCTGGAGGAGAGAAGAGAAAGGGGGGACATGATGGAAACATTTAAATATGTTAAAGGGTTAAATATGGTTCAGGAGGGAAGTGTTTTTAATAGGAAAGTGAACCCAAGAAAAAGGGGGCACAATCTGAGGTTAGTTGGGGGAAAGATCAGAAGCAACGCGAGAAAATATTATTTGACTGAAAGAGTAGTAGATGCTTGGAACAAACCTCCAGCAGACGTGGTTGGTAAATCCACAGTAACTGAATTTAAACATGTCTGGGATAAGCATAGATCCATCCTAAGATTAAACACAGGAAATAGTATAAGGGCAGACTAGATGGACCAGGAGCTTTTTTCTGCCGTCAATCTTCTATTTTTCTATGTCACTTCACATAGTTTAACAAGTGGTTCACCCAACGCCAGAAATGGGAGTGTGCTCGCACACTATGCGCACGGCATCACAAAACACAGTGATACAGGACAAGATTGCGCTCCTGCAAGTCGCTACATCTAGTTTGCCTGAACCGACCTGTTTTCACACTTATGGCCACTGCAACCTCTCCACAGGCACCTGATCAAAATTTCAGATGCTCGACAAGTGACTGATCTTTATGTCCTGGGGTCACAGGATCTTCTTTTGTGACCTTCTGATAAACAAAGATAATAGGGGAGCCAGATTTACTTAACGACCGACCGTGTGACTAACTTAACTGAATAGAATAGAATTATTTTATTGGCCAAGTGTGATTGCACACACAAGGAATTTGTCTCTGATGCAGATGCTCTCAGTGTACATAAAAGAAAAAAAGATAATTTGTCAAGAATCATGAGGATTCACATAACTGTGAGAAAACAGGTCGTAACGCGGGGCAAAGCTCACTTGACGAACGTCTCAATTTGCCACAGAAATTTTAAGACTCACTTGTGATTGCAAGTCAAGGAAAACCTGTACAAAACCACAAACTCTTAATAACTGAGCCCAAACTGGCTGAAATGATAAGAAGCCACAAACTGAATGGGCTGGTTCACACAAACATACACACAAAGAAAAACGAACAGGCCACACTACAATATTCCGTCCAGTGAGTGAACCAGGTTGCACCCAAATTTCTGCAACAAAGCAAGCTCTTGCAACACAACACAAGTGCCTGGTTTATGGCCTCTCTGAGATTTATGCGCTTGTGCTAACCGCACAAATAGGGACCCGCCATTTCCTGACCAACAATGACAACACAGCACAAGGGGTGAGAGACCTCCAAGCAATACCGATCAGGTCTAAGCCAATGTTTTTCAAACTTCCAAGTATCTCTGGTCTGGTCATTTTATCGCACCACAGTCTTGCAAGGCAGTTTTGTTTCGTCAAAGCTGGGCCTGCGCACCGTGCTGAGTTCACAAGCCCTTGCCGTGCATAAAACATGTTCTGTCTATCGCCCAAAGGGTCCCCTGGCAACAATGGCTCATTTCTCTCCCCCCCCCCTGTCATGGCAACTCCTTAACTCCTGACAAGTTCCCTTAATGCAGAGCCCTCCAAACCTGGCAACTTTTAAGACTTGTGGATTTCAACTCCCAGAATTCCCCTGCTAGCATGGCTAACCAGGGCATTCTGGGAATTGAAGTCCACAAGTTTTAAAGCTTAAAGAGTCTTCGGAGAGGGGCGGCATACAAATCCAAATAATAAATAAATAAAGCCCCCCAGTTTGAAGACCTCCATTTGGAGACCAGGATTGGATGGATGACATCTCAGAGTTCTAAAGGAGCTGGCAGAGGTCACCTCAGAACCACTGCACCACATCTTTCAAAATCCTGGAGGACCAGGGAAACTACCAAAGGCCTAGAAAAGAGCTGATGTGGCTCCTATCTTCAAAAAAATGAAGGAAGAAAAAAACAGACCCAGGAAACTACAGACCAATCAGCCTAACATCAATCGATACCCAGGAAAATACAGTCCTAGAAAAGGTCATTAAAAAACAGATCTGCCAACATCTAGAAACAAGTAATAACCAGCAGCCAACATGGATTTGTCAAGAACAAATCATGTGAAACCAATCTTATTTCATTCTTCAACACAGTGACTAAATTAGTAGGCCAGCGAAACACGCGGGACATAATAGACTTAGACTTCCGCAAGGCATTCGACAAAGCAGATCACAACCTACTTCTTCGTAAGTTCGAGAAAAGTGGGATAGACCGGCTCACTACCAGGTGGGTTCACTACTAGCCGGCAAACCGTACTCAACGAGTAGTCCTCAACGGGCCTAAGTCCACATGGAGAGAAGTAAGCAGCAGGGTACCACAAGGCTCTGTCTTAGGCCCAGTACTCTTCAATATCTTCATAAAGGACCTAGATGAGGGAATAGAAGGGGAACGAACCAAATTTGCAGATCTAAGTGGGCGGGAACAGCTCACATCCCAGAGGCCAGGCTCCAGATCCAGATGGACCTTGACAGACCTGAACACTGGGTCCTATCTAACAAAATGAAATTCAATGCTGAGAAAAGTAAAGTCTTTGGAGAGGGGAGGCATACAAATCTAATAAATTATTATTATTATTATTATTATTATTATTATTATTATTATTAAAGTCCTAAACTTAGGTAAGAAAAACCAAAAATATTCAAATATAACAAAAATATAACTGGGCGAAACCACACTCAGTAGCAATGACTGCAACGGGGATCTTGGAGTCTTAGTAGACAACCAGCTAAACACAAACCAGCTATGTGCAGTGGCAGCCAAAAAAGCCTGCATTAATAGAGGGATGCAATCGAGGTCTAGGTAAGTACTAATACCACTCTATAAAGCAGAGGTCTTCAAACTTGGCAGCTTTAAGACTTGTGGACTTCAACTCCCAGAATTCTCCAGCCAGTATGAAGACCTCAGCTATAAAGCCTTAGTTAGACCATATCCAGAATACTGCATCCAAGGCACCAGAAAGTCAGACAAGGAATAATGAGTGGAAGCTGACCAAGGGGAGATTCAACCAGGAAATAAGGAGGAAATTTCTGGTGGTGAGAACGGTCAACCAGTGGTTGTGGGAGCTCCAACACTTGAGACTTTCAAGGGGAGATTGGACCGCCATTTGTTCGAAATAGTGTAGGGACTCCTGATTGAGTGGGAGGTGGGTTGGACTAGATGACCTACAAGGTCCCTGCCATCTCTGTTATTGGCCCAGAGTCTTGTTAACACAGGCTAATGTGCTGGGTTTGGGGCATAGCTAGCTCTATGGGGGATTCTGGGAGTTGGAAGTCCAGCCCTCTTAAAGGAGCCAAATTTATAAAAGGCATGCTCCATGGGGCTCACCTTCCCCATTTCTACCTCCCACGGAAAGTTGAACCCCCAGATTATCATCTGGGTTGGGAGATTTGAAAGGCCAGGTAAGGGACTAGTCATTTTTGAGGAGGCCTGTCCAGTGTTTCACAGCCTTGACAACTTTAAGATGGGTGGGTGGACTCCAACTCCCAGAATGCCCCAGCCAACATGCTTTAAAATAAAATGGACTGCAACTCCTACAATCTCCCTACCATCTTAGTTGGAGAGGGATGGACTGCAAGTCCAAGAATGCCTGACCAGCATCCATTAAGGATAAACTTCCTAACTCCCAGAATGTCCCATCTAACAGGCTTGAAGATGGGCGGACTCCAAGTCCCAGAATCCCCAAACCAGCATACTTTGGAATGAATTGACTTAAACTCCCAGAATCCCCCAACCGTCTTGAGAGGGATGGACTCCAACTCCCAGGATGCCCCATCTAACATGAAGATGGGCAGAATGCAACTCCCAGTATCCCCTAACCAGCATGCTTTAAAATAAATGGACTCCAACTCCTACAATTCCCCAACCATCTCAGTCAGAGGGATGGACTCCAATTCCCAGAATGCCCCACCAGCAATCTTTAAGGATAGAGTCCCAACTCCCAGAAAGCCCCATCTAACATGCTTGAAGCTGGGCGGACTCCAACTCCCAGAATGCCCCAGCCGCCATCTTGCTTTGAGTGGACTGCCTCCCAACACCAGAATCCCTCAGCCGGCGCGTGGGGCATGCCGGGCCTCATAGTCCAGCCCTCTGGAAGCCGCCTGAGGGCCCCCCCCGGGCCTCCCCCTCCCCTCAAGACGGATGGCGGGGTGTCTTCAGGCTCCCTCCCTCCCTCCGCCCAGACCGGGCCGGGCCCGCGTCGCCTCCTCAGGCCTTCCCCTCAGAAGGCCGCCCGCCCAACATGGCGCCGGTGCCGGCGGGGCGGCCTGGCCGGGCTGAGGCGGCGGCTGCGGAGGGGGGAGGGCGAGCCCAGATCCTTCTGCCCCTCCCCCTCCCCCCACGACGCCCCTCCCTCCTTCCCTCACCCCCCCCACCCTCCAGACCTGCTGCTCCGCGTCCGTCTGCGGGCGGGGGGGCGGCGGGGGGGCCCGGGCCGTAAAAGCAGAGCGGCGGGGGGGGCGCCTCCATTCGGGCACCGGCCGCCCTTCCGCCTGCTCGCCCGTCCGCCCGCCGCGGCTGCTGCCTGGCGCGGAAGGGAGGCCGCCGCCGCCGCCGCCACTTCCGGCCCCGCCCAGGCAGGCAAGCAAGCGAGGGGAGGGGCTGCTGCTCCGCCTCCTCCGCCCGCCCACGCCCCGCCCCCCGACACGCCCCTCGGCGGACGTGGCCAGCGGGCAGCGCCGCAGCCCAGGGAGGAGGGAGGGGCTTCCCCGGGGCATGGTCGCCCCGCCCCTTTGGCCAAGAGGAGGGGAGGGGACTCCCGAGCCCATCGCTCCCCGCTCGGGATGGAGGAGGCTGATGGGCCTGGCGGTCCTTGGGGAAGCGCCGGCTCGCAAGTCCCGCTCCCAGCCAGTCCAAGTAAGACAGGGGTACTCCAAAGCCCATCACTCTCCTCCCCAGAAAGGAGGCGGATGGGCATGCTAGTCCTTGTGGAAGCACCCTCTCCGAGCCCCTTCCCCATCTTCCCAGAGGATGGGATAGATAGGGGACTCCCACCTTCCCCCACTGAGGCTGATGGGCATGGCAGTCCTTCCACTTGGAGGGGTGACCTGCCTCAAAGCCCCTGCTCCATCATCCAAAGGAGAGGGGAGGGGACTCCTATAGCCTTCACTCTCTGCCGGAGAGGGATGGGAGGCTGATGGGCGCAAGGAGGACAGTGCAGGGGTACTCCGAAGCCCAACGCTCCAGGAAGGAGGAGGAGGATGGGCATGGCGGTCCTTGGGGAAGCACTGGCTCTGAACCGCCTCCCCATCTATCCCCACGGAGGTCCCATCTCCGTTTGCAAGCTCCCATCCCAGACAATGCAGGGGTACTCCAAAGCCCATCTCTCTCCTCCAGAAAGGTGGCTGATGGACATGGCGGTCCTTGGAGAAGCACCCTCCCCAAGCCCCTTCCTCAAGCAGATGTTGGATAACCATTACAGTATATCTGAAGTGCTGTAGGATTTCCTGCCTAAGCAGGGGGTTGGACTAGAAGACCTCCAAAGTCCCTTCCAACTCTGTTATTTCTATTCTATTCTATATTCTAATCTATTATATTCCATATTCTACTCTATTCTAAAGATTTTCCCTGTTTGCTCTAACTTGAGTAATCTAGTTTCAGCTCCTCTTTGATGTTTATCCTTGTTTATTTATTTTTTATTTATTCATTTGTCCAATACACAAATACATAGGAAGAAAAATAGACATGTGATAATATAAATGAAGGTGAAAGTGAACTTAGAGGAGAGGATATATGAAAGAAAGAGAATATATATAGTAAGTGGGAGAAAGGAGAGACAATTGGACAGGGGACGAAAGGCACACCAGTGCACTTAGGTACGCCCCTTACTGGCCTCTTAGGAACCTGGAGAGGTCAATCATGGATAGTCTAAGGGAGAAGTGTTGGGGGTTAGGGGTTGACACAATTGAGTCCGGCAATGAGTTCCACGCTTCGATAACTCGATTGTTGAAATCATATTTTTTACAGTCAAGTTTGGAGCGGTTCGTATTGAGTTTGAATCTGTTGCCTGCTCTTGTGTTATTGCGGTTGAAGCTGAAGTAGTCATTGACCGGTAGGACGTTGCAGCATATGATCTTGTGGGCAATACTCAAATCGTGTTTTAGGTGCTGTAGTTCTAGGCTTTCTAGGGCCAAGATTGTTAGTCTATTTTCGTAGGATATTCTGTTTCGAGTGGAGGAGTGAAGGGCTCTTCTGGTGAAGTATCTTTGGACATTTTCAAGGGTGTTGAATTAACTCTGTTTGGGTTTATAGACCCTACCCTTTGATAGGTAGATTAGGCCTGGATAATGTGTTTGGGAATTTGAGGAACTTTGGATCAGCCGCCAGAAACTTCCAGAACAGTTAACCAGTGGAACAGCTTGCCACCAGAAGTTGTGAATGCCCCAACACTGGAGGTTTTAAAGCAGATGTCTGAAGATGTGTAGGGTTTCCTGCCTAAGCAGGGGGGTTGACTGGAAGACCTCCAGGGTCCCTTCCAACTCTAGCCACCCTGAGTCCTTCACCATTGGGCAGCATAGAAGTTGAATTAAATGAATGAATGAATGAATGAATGAATATTGTTGTTATTATTTTTATTATTATTATTAAAGTCTCTGGGCTTGAAAAGATTGTGTCAAAGGAAGGCAAACCCAGGCATGCTATATTGGTGATTGAGAAGCCTTTTAGTGTCTGTGATGGGTGGTGGACAAACTACACCATGCAGGTAAGTCCTTGAGTTGCAACAGTTCATTTAGTGCCAAAGTTACAACTAGTGACTTTTTTTTTTTTTGGCATATGACTGTTGCAACAGCCCCCATGTTCACGTGATCAAAAGTCAGACACTTGTGTGGGTGTGGCTTGATGGTCTTCGGAGAGGGACGGCATAGAAATCTATACAAATCCAATAAATTATTATTATTATTATTGTTGTTATTATTATCATTAATTATTATTGTTGTTGTTATTATTATTAAATTATTGTTGTTGTTACTATTATTATTATTATTTAATAATAATAATTATTATTATTAATTATTAATTATTATTATTATTATTGGACAAAATCAATCAATAAAAATAAATAAATAAATATATTATTATTATTATTATTATTATTATTAATTAGATTTGCATGCCGCCCCTCTCCGTAGACTCGGGGCGGCTCACAACAACAAAACAATATACAACAAATCTAATAATTTAAAAGTCACTAAAAACCCCTTATTAAAAAGCAAAAACATACACACAAACATACCATGCATAAACTATATAGGCCCGGGGGAGATGTCTCAATTCTCCCATGCCTGACGGCAGAGGTGGGTTTTAAGGAGTTTACGAAAAGCGAGGAGGGTGGGGGAAATTCTAATCTCCGGGGGGAGCTGGTTCCAGATGGTCAGAGCCGCCCCAGAGAAGGCTCTTCCCCTGGGTCCCGCCAAACGACATTGTTTAGTCGACGGGACCCGGAGAAGGCCAACTCTGTGGGACCTAACCGGTCGCTGGGATTCGTGCGGCAGAAGGCGGTCCCGGAGATATTCTGGTCCGGTGCCATGAAGGGCTTTATAGGTCATGACCAACACTTTGAATTGTGACCGGAAACTGATCGGCAACCAATGCAGACTGCGGAGTGTTGGTGTAACATGGGCATACTTGGAGAAGCCCATGACTGCTCTCGCAGCTGCATTCTGCACGATCTGAAGTTTCCGAACACTTTTCAAAGGTAGCCCCATGTAGAGATGATGATGATGATTATTATTATATGACTGGGTAGGAGTGGCTTGCCGGCCATGTGACCAGGTGGGAGTGGCTTGACAATCATGTGACTGCGTGTCTTAAAGGTCATGTGACAGGGTGGGAGTGGCTTACCAACCAAGATAAGATTTCAAATAAGTGCTTGGACTCTTTTTCAGTTGATACAGTCCCATTATTTGAAGATCGACAAAAAAGGACAAACGACAGACGGCATTATTTATTGAGAGACACAGTCACACTTTAAGGTTTTGGGCTGAACCCACAAGGTTCTGCATGGTAACAGATTAGGCAAGGAGCTCAATTTTCTTTAACGGCTATCAAAGTTCAGTTCTAGATAATGATGAAAATGATTAAAGTGTTTATGAGTTAAAAACATACTATTTAATTTTTTCCTATTTTCAAAGTACGTAATTAATGTCCTAATGTACTAGAGAAGGAAGGACAATAAAGAAAACTATTAAGTGTTCAATAAATGGTGCATAAACTTACTACCCCCACTGTGTGTTTCCCCCCATGGGGGCATCAGCATTTGTGAAATTAGGAGACATGGGGAGAATGTAAGAGATGTTGTGTGGCATGGAGGTAGCAAAGAAATGCAGGGAAATAATAATAATAATAATAATAATAATAATAATAATAATAATAATAATAATAATAATTGCAGAACCAAACCAGACATTTATAGAGGTGCAGATGATTTTATTATTATTATTATTATTATTATTATAATTATTATTATTATTATTATTATTATTATTTATTAGATTTGTATGCCGCCCCTCTCCGGAGACTCGGAGCGGCTCACAACAATAAAACACAGTACAAATCCAATGATTAAAAACAATTTAAAACCCTTAATATAAAAACAATCATACATCCCAGACAAACCATGCATAAAACGGAACGGCCCAGGGGAATCAATTCCCCCATGCCTGATGGCAGAGGTGGGTTTTAAGGAGTTTGCGAAAGGCAAGGAGGGTGGGGGCAATCCTGATCTCCGGGGGGAGTTGATTCCAGAGGGCTGGGGCCACCACAGAAAAGGCTCTTCCCCTGGGGCCCGCCAGACGACATTGTTTTGTCGACAGGACCCGGAGAAGGCCAACTCTGTGGGACCTAATCGGTTGCTGGGATTCGTGCGGCAGAAGGCGATCCCGGAGATATTTCCACGGATGTGCTTCAAACTTAGCATTTTGAGATATATTTAGTTCAACTCCCAGAATTCCCTAACCAGCTATGTTAGCTGGTGAATTCTGGGAGTTGAATCCCGCCAGGCTTGCAATTGCAAAGTTTGAAAAACACGGATCTTAACCTTCCTATCTTGACATGAACGTGGCAATGAATGAACATAAATCTAAAATAAACCTATAGGAGGATCAATTTTATCACTGAATGTAGAACTGCAGAAAAAAGGATTGATGCCAGCCTGCCTTCCATTGAGGATCTGCACGAGTCCAAAAGAGGGCCGTGAAAATATTGACTGACCCCTCGCATCTGGACATAAACCGTTTCAACTCCTATCCTTGAAACTATGCTATAGACCACTGCACAGCAAGACAACGAGACATTTTTATCCAAATGCCATCACTCTGCTAAACAAATAATTCCCTCAACACTGTCAAACTATTCACTACGGCTGCATTACTATTACTATTAGTCTTCTCATCATTCCTATCACCCATCTCCTCCCACTTACGACTGTATGACTGTAACTTGTTGCTTGTATCTTTAAGATTGACAATTAATATTGATTGACAATCATTAAGTGTTGTACCTCATGATTCTCATCTGTCTGTCTCTGTCTCTCTGTCTATATATATCTATCTAATCTATCTATCTATCCATCCATATTTGTCCCTGTCTGTCTATATCTATGCTATCTTATCTATCCTATTTATCTATAAATAAATAAATAATAAATATCTATAATCTCTCTCTCTCTCTCTCTCTCTCTATCTACCCATTCATCCATATTTGTATCTTTCTGTCTATATCTATGCCATCTATCTTATCGTATCTTATCTTATCTATCTATCTATCTATCTAATTGGATTTATCTGTCGCCCAACTCCAATAGGACTCAGCAATCAGCATATGCACCAAAGACAAATCCCATGTGTGTCCAATCATACTTGTCCAATAAAGAATTCTATTCTATTCTATTCTACTCTACTCTACTCTATATTCCATTCCATTCTATTCTTTGCCATATTCTTGACAAATGTATATTTTCTTTTATGTACACTGAGAGCATATACACCAGAGACAAATTCCTTGTGTGTCCAATCATACCTGGCCAATTGTTCTGTCTGGGTTCCCCCAGACCTCAACACCAACTGGAAAAAACAGCCAGACACTCTGGTAAAAGCCAAAAGTATTTTATAGCTGGAAAAAATAAACACAGAGGAAAACCTGTTCTTCCCAACAGACAGGCTATAATACGTTACAGCAGAGTCCTGATGTCGAGACAATACAGCAAGCTTCTTGCTGGCACCCCCCCCCCCCCAAGGTTTCAATAGTCAAAGGCACAAACCAGGATTCCAAGACGCCAAAGTTCACAGCCAGGTCCCAAGACTCTCAAAGATAAAACTCCACAAGCCAGGAAGGGTGGGTCTGCCTTTTAGCCTTTCCAAAGAGCACCACACCCAAACCCAGCTGTTGCCTCTTTAATGCTGAAAGTACTTAGCCAATTGCTCCCTTCTCTGAGTAGCTCTTCTCTGTCGCAGATCAATTATGGCTTGTGCATTTTCCTCTAAGGAATCCAGGCTGCTTGCTGGGGAGAGCTCCCCCTGGTGGGACTCTGGCTGTCCTCCCTCTTCTTCAGCCTGGGATTCCTCCTCCTCGTCTGCCTGCACCTCCTGTTCCTCAGCCTCTCCCTCTGAGCTGGAAACCGACAGAAGATCAGCCGTTCCCTGAGGGGCCTCAGACGGAACCACAACACCAATAAAGAATTGTAATTCTATTCTATTCTATTCCATTCCATTCCACTCCATTCCATTCTATGTTTAAGCGTGATCCTGAAATCTGTAAACACAATCAATTGATCCTCATCCATTTTGAAGGCAGAATAGTAGAGGCTTCTAGGAGAGAGATGAGAAGGTTGAAAATGTAGGACAGATAATTATATAAAGGCGCCAAGAGTGGATCAAAATAGATCTTAAAGAGCTGGAGGAAATGAGAGTGAAAGTAGAATGATTGCAGGAATAGAAAGTGATAGATTTTGTGTCACCCCATTGCAAACGTTTTATGAACACTGAGAGCATATGCACCAAAGACAAATTCCTTGACCACGGTGGCGCAGTGGTTAGACTGCAGTACAGCAGACTACTTCTGCTGATCACCGGCTGCCAGCAGTTTGGCAGATCGAATCTCACCAGAGTCAAGGTTGACTCAGCCTTCCATCCTTCCCAGGTGGGTCAAATGAGGACCCAGATTGTTGGGTCCATGAAACATGGCAAAGTCTTGCGCGCCCTCCGATATGGCTCCACATGCCACCTGTGACACATGTGCCATGGGTTCACCTTCATGGGTCTAGGTCAGTGTAGACGAACCTTTTTTTCCTCGTGCCCAAAGCACATGTGTGCATATCCACACCCATAATTCAATGCCCTCCCATGCGATTGGCTACCCCCATGAGAATGCGCACAAGTGCATTCGTACTGCATTTAGTTTTGCTCGCCACAATGCAACAAGGATGTTGTGACTCTGGAAAGAGAGCAGAGAAGAGCGACAAAGAGGATTAGGGGATAAATGGAGGCTAAAACATATGAAGAAGGGTTGAAAGGACTGGACATGGCTAGTTTAAGGAAAAGAAGGACCAGGGGAGACAATAATGGCAGTGTTCCAGTATCTCAGAGGTTGCCACAAAGAAGAGGGAGTCAAGCTCTTCTCCAAAGCACCTGAGGGTAGAACAAGAAGCAATGGGTGGAAACTAAATAAGTAACTTAGAACTAAGGAGAAATTTCCTGACAGTCAGAACAGTTAATCAGTGGAACAGCTTGCCTCCAGAAGTTGTGAATGTCCCAACACTGGAAGTTTGCACTATAATAATAATAATAATAATAATAATAATAATAATAATAATAATAATAATATTATTATTATTATTATTATTTATTAGACTTGTCTGCCACCCCTCTCCGAAGACTTGGAGCGGCTCACAGCAAAATACAAAGCACAAATCTAATATTAAAAACAATGATAAAAAAACCCTTTATAAAAACAGTCATACTATCCAATTTAAACCATACATAAAATGAAACAGCTAAGGGTCAGTTATGTCCCTCAGGCCTGGTGGCATAGGTAGGTTTTCAGTAGTTTGCGAAAGGCAAGGAAGGTGGCAGTCCTCATCTCTGGGGAGAGTTGATTCCAGAGGGTGGGGCCACCACAGAGAAGGCTCTTATCCTGGGGCCCGCCAGAAGACATTGTTTTTTAATTTATTTATTAGATGTGTATGCCGCCCATCTCCGACGGGACCCGGAGAAGGCCAACTCTGTGGGACCTGATTGGTCGCTGGGATTTGTGCGTCAGAAGGTGGTCCCGAAAACCTCCAAGGTCCCTTCCAACTCTGTTGTTGTTGTTATTGTTGTTGTTGTTATTATTATTATTATTATTACCCCTCCGCCGCTCTACCATTTCCTGACTTCCGATGGGCCCATTTTTCACCCTCCTTTTCCCCCCAGAGGTCCTCTGGAGGCCAAAAATGCCCTCCCAGAGCCTCATTGTGATCCAAAAATCAGGTGGCCAGCAAAACACATGCACGTTGGAGCTGAGCTGCCATAGGTTCACCATCACCGGGCATTCCTGCGTGGACATGGGGTTTATTAACTTATTATGTATTTATTAATCGAACTTACATGCCATCCAACACCCAACGGACTCTGGGTTGGACTAGAAGACCTTTCATGTTCCCTACCAATTCTGTTATTCCCTGTTGAGATCCAACCTAGAATTAAGGATAATTTTTTTAACAGTGAGGACAATTAATCAGTGGAACGGCTTGCCACTAGAAGTTGTAGGTGCTCTAGAAAATGTCCAGAGACATTTTACTAGAAGAGCCCTCCACTCACAACAGAATACCCTACGCAATTAGACTTACAAACCTAGGTTTAGAACTACGTCGCCTTAAACACGACCTAAGCATAGCTCATAAAATCATCTGCTACACCGTTCTTCCTTTCAATGACTACTTCAGCTTCAACCACAACAACATACAAGCACACAACAGATACAAACTCAAAGTAAACCGCTCCAAACTTGACTGCAGGAAATACGACTTTAGCAACTGAGTAGTTAATGCATGGAACTTATTACCAGACTCTGTAGTATCATCACCAAACCTCCAAAACTTTACCCTTAGACTCTCCACTGTTGACCTCTCCTGATTCCTAAGAGGTCAGTAAGGGGCGTGCATATGTGCACCAGCGTGCCTTCCGTGCCCTGTCCTAATGTTTCTCTTTTACTAGTATCATGTATATAAATATTATTATATCTTTGTATACCACCAATACCTACTTGACAAAATAATCAAACAAAGAAATAAAATTACTTCCTTGGGCAAGAGACGTGGTTATCCTCTGCAACCAGTAGAGGGCAGCACCAGACAACTGGAAACCTGTGCAGCCGCCGGTGGTACCCAGACCGGTTATTGTCGTTTTCTTTATGGGATACTGAATGTGGAACAACCAGAGTGGAGAAAAGAATTGATAATGAAATGCTGGCTGGGGAATTCTGGGAGTTGAAGTCCAAATATCTTCAAGTGGTCAAGGTTGGGAAACACTGATGTGGACCGTCCAACAATCCCAGAGGTGACAACCTTGGTAACATTAAGGCCTATGGACCTCAATCCCCAGAATTCAAAAGCAATAGCAATAATTTATTTATTTGTTTGTTTATTGATTGATTGATTAATTGATTGATTGTATTTATATGCGCTCATTCCAAAGCAGACACAGAGCAGCTAACAAATGTGATAAATACAATAATATTGTAATTGTGTGTCCAATCACACTTGGCCAAAGAAGAATTGAATTCAATTCTATTCCATCATACTATTCTACTCTATATATAGGTAAAAGATCAAGTGTAACTTGGATAATTTATTTATTTTATTTGTTTATTGATTGATTGATTGATTTTGTCCATTACTGTACACCATTTTTTCCCAACCTTGAAGATATCTGGACTTCAACTCCCAGAATTCCCCAGCCAGCATTTGCTGGCTTGGGAATTCTGGGAGTTGAAGTCCAAATAACTTAAAGTTGCCAAGGTTGGGAAACACTGCATTACACAATGAGGGTTATATTGGGTATATATAGTAAATACATAATGAAGGTTATAGAGGATATACTCATAGAGAAATATATCTAAGAAAGACTAGAAAAGAAGAAATATATCAATGGAAGAATAGAAGAAATATAGGAAAAGACTGGAGATATAGGATTGCACCCTTGAGATCTCCCATCCACCTTATGACCCCTTTGCAAAGCCTTTTCCACCCCGCTACTTTCGCGACTAACCGATGACATAATCCCAGGCATCACAAGATCCATGTGGCGCCGCCCAGCGCTGCACTACACTTCTCGTCATTCCCCGGCAGGGTATACAGCAAGAATAGGGAAAGGATTTCCCCCCTTCATTAATCCTGCTACTTCGTACGGTCTCCTCTGCTTTCTTCCCCCCCCCCGCCGCTCGCCGTTTTTGGTACGTTCCTTTTTCCTTTCTCACCCCCCCCCCAACGACGTGGTACGACCCGCTTTGTTTATTTATTTATCTAATTTGTATGTCGCCCAACTCCCTAGGGATTCTGGGCGGATCACAACCAAAAGTAAAAAAAAACATACAGTGTAATATTAAATTCTCTAACAGAATAATTTAAAACCAACAGTTAAAAACCATGCATGCTTTCCCTTTCCCCCTTTCACTTGGTACCGCCCCCCCTCCCGATTCTCCAGTAGCGAACTCGTCCGGCCTCTTCCGAGGGAAGGAGTGCGCGTGCGCATCCCGGGGAGAGGTAGCGAGAGAAAGAAGGGAGGAGCCAAGCCAGCGCGCGGCCTAAGGTGGGGCGCCGTCGCCAGTAGGGCTCCGCCTTCCACCCCCTCCTCCCCCCCACACAAACACACCCGCGACGCTGCACGCACGCCGCGTCGTCCCGCCCCCCTGTCAGTCACTTCCTCAGTCAGCCCGTCCCGTTCCCAGACCCTCCGCCGAGGGAGGCGACGTCCCAAGTCTCGCGAGAGGACGCGCTGAGGCAGAGGAGGAAGGGCGGGCGGCGGCGGCTGAGGAGACTCGGGAGGCGGAGGGCGGCGGCGGCGGCTGAGGCGAAGAACGGGGGAGCGCGACCCCGCCCGTCCAGCGTTGTCCCGCGGCCTCCTTCAACCCCCGCCCGGGCCGGATTTCCCAGGGCGGACGGCAGGCCGAGCGGGGCCTCGGGGCCTGAGGCGGCAACAACACCGGGTGAGTAGGCCCGGGGGAGGGAGGGGGAAAGGAGGGCTGCGGGGCGGGGCCTGGCGGGGCGGGGCCGACCACGCCCCTGCTCTCCCCCACCCCGAAGCCGCGCGAAGTGGGGCCCCTCCCGCCCCTCCCATGACAACCGGGGGCGGGGCCTCTCGGACGACCCTCCCCCTTGAGCGTGTGTGTGGGGGGGAACCCCCCCATTTATAGTCACGGGTGGGGGAGAACTCAGGAAGTGGGGGGGGAGTTCTGCCTTTGACCCCCCCCCGGCCCTCAAACACCTTTTGGGGCAGGGGGAGGGCAGTCTCCTTTGGAGGAGGAGAAGGGTTGGTGGGGGCCCCATATTTTATTTATTGTATTTATTTATTAATTGGACTTGTATGCTGCCCTTCTCCGTGGACTCAGGGCGGCTCACAACATATCAAAACAGTATACAATAACATAGCTAAATCCAATGAATATAAGCAATTAATTAAAACATTATAAAAAGGCTAAACATTAAAAATCATTCATACGATTGCAACCACAAGCATATTAAGCATTCAGTGGCCGGAGGCCGGGGTACATTTCTCTGAAAATATATTTATAAAGGGATTGAAATTGTTTTCAGGGGAGAAAGAGGGAAGGAGGAAGTGGAGGTGGGGGTCTCTTTTTGCTCCTCCTCTTTCCCCCCCCCCTCGGTAATTGGGGGCCTGGTCTTCTTCCTGTCTGCTTGTTGGAGGGAGGCCAGAAAAAAAGAAACTTGGAGGGGGGAAGATTGCAAATCTCCTGAAGTGCTTGTCACCTTTTGCAAGGTCTGTGCTGCAGTTTCTTGGGCTGGGGGAGAGGGAGGAGGGAGTGCTGCTTCCTGGGGTCTGGGGGGGATCATAGGGGGGTTATCAGAGGGATTAATAATGAGTGGGGGGGAGTCTTGCAGTAATCCTTAGTGCAGGTAGTCCTCAATTTACAACAGTTCTTTATTTATTTGATTTTTTTATGCCACCCTTATCCTTACACTCAGGGTGGCTTACAACATGTTAGCAACAGCACTTTTTAACAGAATCAATCTCTTGCCCCCCACGATCCGGGTCCTCATTTGATCCATCTCGGAAGGATGGAAGGCTGAGTCAACCTTGAGCTGGTGATGAGATTTGAACCGCTGACCTGCAGATCTAGCAGTCAGCTTTAGTGGCCTGCGGTTACATTTAGTATTTATGTGACTGCATTTAGTGACTGGAGTTACAAAGGCACTGGAAAAAGTGACTCAGAACTCATTTTTTTCATACTTATGACCGTTGCAGCGTTCCCTGTGGTCACAGGATCAAAATTTGGGTGCCTGGCGAGTGATTCGTATTTGTGACCGTCGCATTATGATCCCCTTTTGAAACCTTCAGACAAACCCATGGGGGGAAGCCAGATTCACTTAAGGACCCATGTTGCTAACTAAACTGCGGGGATTCTCTTGAATTGTGGCAACAGGTCGCAAAACGGGGCGAAACCAACTGAACCAATGCTTCACTTAGTGACGGAAATGTTGGGCTCATTTGGGGCCGCATGTTCAGGACATGAGCCTGGGTTCAAATGCTGCCTCGGATTAAAAAAAAACCAAAAACAGGACATTTGGATGATGGTGGCTTAAGTGCCCTTGCTTTGATTTGGGAACCTTTCCATCCTTGGGAAAGCAGCCAGGAAAGGAATGGGGAGGGGGAAAGAGAGCGGGGGGGGGGCATCTGCAACTGAAGAGTTGCAAGAATGCTTAGCCATGCTATGTGATATGATATATGAGACTTTTGGGTGTGTGTGGGGGGTTTCATACTTTGTGACGCTTGGAATTATCTATCTATCTATCTATCTATCTATCTATCTATCTATCTATCTATCTATCTATCTATCTATCTATCTATCTATTTATTAGATTTGTATGCCGCCCCTCTCCCTAGACTCGGGGCGGCTAACAACAATAATAAAACAGCATATGACAAATCTAATATTAAAATAACTAATGCTGATAAGACTTCTTGACCTGGTAGTCTCTGGGGTGTCAAACTATGTCCCCCTCCCCATTTCTCAAAAGGGGGGCAAAGCACCATATGGGGGGGGGGAGAGGTGAGGCTTCCCTTGGTGTAGATATGGTCAGTTGGGGAATTATTTCAGAGTTGCATATAAAATAAAATAAATCCACTTGGTAATAAAGCAAGGCTATCAAGGCCTGGTAATCTTGTTGTAGGGGGAAAAGGTACTCTGAGGTGGGGGGGGTGTCAGGGAGAGACCTCCTGCCCCCCTGTATTCTCTGCAGTGCTGAAGGAGCCATTATGTGGGCCCATGTGGTACCCTTGCGAGGAAGAGGAACCGGCTAATGCTCATTTCCCTCCATGTTTAATCAATAGACATCTTTCTCTCTGTGACTTGGGATGGAGTGGTGGTGGTGGTGGTGGTGAGGTGTGGTAAGGTTTCCTTGGGCCTCTCTCGGTCTGATTATATCCCTCTGCAAAATTGCAAAAAGTCAGATGTAATTTCAGTGGCTTTCGTGACCTAAGGAGAAAAAAAAGGATGCTACCTTAGTTTCACAGAGCCCACATTTTGCCTGTCAGAGTTCTGCTTCTCCCCCCCCCCCCCCCGGTTCCTATTGCAACAGAGAAAGATGGTCGGCCCCCAAATATTTTGCTCAAAAAACAAACAAGCCAACAAAAGCTGCTTCTTTGCATGGATTTTGTGTTGAAAAGATATGGCTTCCCTTCGATTGAATGCAGTTTCGGGATAGCCATGAAGAATATTTTTTTTTGAAATCTGGCCATCCGTGTGTTTGTTATGACAAGGAAAAGAGACAGAAAATATTGTCGGTGATTACACACCGCATTTATTGACCTCTCAGGCGAGGGTGTGGCACAAGGAACTGGGTAAAATTTAAAATGGCATTCTTTAGAGGCGTTATTATTTGAACATATTGTGGTTTGAGTAAGGTCTGAACAGCATATACTGTAAATCCAAATAAACATTAGAGCCCTGAGATGTTGTTGACCAGTTTTGAGTGTTTCTCACTGTTGGTATTGGTGGTATGCTGGGAATTGTAGTGCGATAACAACAGGGCAGCAAATTCCTTATCTCTACTTGCCTTTCAGTGTTGTCTAGACTAGAGCAGGGTTTCACAACCATGGCCATTTTAAGATGTCTGGACTTCAACTCCCAGAATTCCCCACGGCTGCCTGGGAAATTCTGGGAGTTGAAGTCCACACATCTTAAAATGGCCAAGGTTGGGAAACAGTGTTCCAGAGGAACAAGTAAGATTTATTTTCCTTTTATCAAAGCAGATCATCTCTTATTGGCCTTTAGAAAGCCTAAATTGATCTTAAATTGCACAGACTGTGACTTCAGTGTTGGCTAAATTCAGCAATGTTTTTTCCACATTAGAGGCTTTATTTATTGTATTTACACTGCTGATAGGATGTATGTCGTTTTCCTTTGAACTGTAGAGACTTTCACCTTGGAAAGTTTTAAAGAAGACGTTTCCCAAAACCCCAGATTTATTAGACAGCTGCACCTTTCATTCTCTGCTTATCTTTGGGTCTGCCAACAGCTAGGAAGGCCTTGTGGACAGGTAGGAACAAAAATTCCTGTGAAGTTGCTTCATTCTCTTCTTTTGACCTGGTGGGCTCAAAACCTCCAAGCAAGGATATGCTCTTTGTGCAACTATTCTGTTGAGGAGGGTCTGCTTTGGAAGAAACTAGAAGGAAAATACCCTAATCCAGGAAGGACCAGCACAGACAAACAAGCCAGCAAGTAAACAACAGCCTCGTCAAGGAACTAACAAGACCACTCCCGTCAACACTGAACTGACAGGGCAATGCAGCCCAACCAACACCTAAAAAGCCACTTACGACAGGCACCATCAATGCCATACATGTAACAGCACACACACTGCTAGAGAGAATTACTCTGAAGATGGGCTCCAGCATGAATCCAAAATCTTGGAAGACAAAAGCTCTGGTCCTGCTGACCGTTGAGGATTGGAGCCTGCAACTAACAGGACAAGGTACCAGTATATAAAATTAAGAGCAACCAACCCCTCTTGCTTCTATTCCTGATGATGTTATCTGGTTGGGTCATGAAGGGTCTGCAAGAGAACAAGCTCAGAGAGTGCCAACGACTCCATCGTCCTCTTCCTCCTTTCTAGCACTGATGATGTTACCCGGCTCAGAGACCACCAAGGACTCCAAGACAGAGGTCGTGTCTGCCCAGAAGCCTTAAACCTCTTGCTGGATTGGAAGATGACAGAGGTCATGGCTGAAGGGGTCCTTGGCCGTCTCTGCCTTCCTAGCTTCAAGTATATATTGCAGTTATTTTATATTGGAGTAATCCTTGGAAGCTGCAGTTGATGCCTAAGGCAGTACAGGTACTCCTTGACCTTATGACCACAGTTGAGCCCAAAGTTTCTGCTTGGAAGATGAGACATTCCTTAAGTGAGCTTTGCTCATTTTACAACCTTTTTTGCCGCAGTTTATTTTATTTATTTATTTATTTTATTTATTCAATTTTTTAAAAAGTTTATTAATTTTAAAAAGAATATTTCTCATATATATTTTTTTGTACAGGTCTTGATTTATTTCATTTATTCAATTTTTATGCCGCCCTTCTCCTTAGACTCAGGGCGGCTTGCAACATGTTAGCAATAGCACTTTTTAAAAACAGAGCCCCCACAATCCGGGTCCTCACTTGACCCACCTCGGAAGGATGGAAGACTGAGTCAACCTTGAGCCGGTGTTGAGATTTGAACCGCTGACCTACAGATCTACAGTCAGCTTCAGTGGCCTGCAGTACAGCAGTCTACCTGCTGCGCCACCCCGTTAAGTGAATGGGGCTTCCCCATTGAGTTTGCTCATCAGAAGGTCATCAAAGGAGATCACGTGACCCCGCAACCATCATCAACATGAGTCAATTGCCAAACCTCTGAATTTTGATTTTGATCGTGCAACCATGAGGATGCTCCAGTGGTCTTCAGTATGAAAACCGGTCACAAGTCACTTTTTTCAGTGCCGTTGTAACTTTGGCCAGTCGTAAGTCAAGCACTACCCACATCTCTTTATCAGTGGTTCTCAACCTGGGAGTCGGGACCTCTTTGGGGGTCAAACAACAATTCCACAGGGGTTGCCTAAGACCCTGGGAAAAGACAAATTTCACATGGTATTAGCTAAAGCTTCTATTCTGGCGCCTTGGAACATATTTTTACAATATGACCAATCAGACATTTACAGTGGGGGCATCCCCCTGACCTTCCTGCCAATCAGTTTAAAGATCTTTTGGGAGAATTGGCGCTAGGTTTATGGATGGGGGTCACTACAACATGAAGAATTGTATTAAGGTGTCACAACATTAGAAAGGTTGAGAATTAGTGGTCATTGAAATGTTATGAGCATTGCATTGGCTTTCAGTAGCTTTCATAAGGCTCTCTACCATTCCATGATGATGGGCTCCAACAGTAAAACTCTGGAATAAAACTCTGCATTGGTTACAGGAATGGCATTCGGCCAGTAAACACTCAGCTTCATTCCTTTACCTAGACTGCACCCCATAAGGAGCTATGGGTTCATTAAAAGGAGATGGTGATGATGGATCGTGCAGAATGCGGCCGCGAGAGCCATCGTGGGGCTTCCTAGATTCACCCACATTTCTACAACACTCCGTGGCCTGCACTGGCTGCCGATCGGTTTCTGGTCACAATTCAAAGTGTTGGTAATGACCTTTAAAGCCCTTCATGGCATTGGACCAGAATACCTCCAGAACCGCCTTCTACCGCACGAATCCCAGCGGCTGATAAGGTCCCACAGAGTTGGCTTTCTCCGGGTCCCGTCGACCAAACAATGTCGTTTGGCGGGCCCCAGGGGAAGAGCCTTCTCTGTGGCGGCCCCGGCCCTCTGGAATCAACTCCCACCGGAGATTAGAACGGCCCCCACCCTCCTTGTCTTTCGCAAGTTACTCAAGACCCACCCATATCGCCAGGCATGGGGGAATTAAGACATCTCCCCCAGGCTTTCTTATATTTCATGTTTGGTATGTATGTGTTGTATGGTTTTTAAATTGTTGGGGGTTTTTAATATAATTTTATTATTAGATTTGTTCCATTATCATACTGTTTTTATTATTGTTGTGAGCCGCCCCGAGTCTTCGGAGAGGGGCAGCATACAAATCTAATAAATTTAAATTGAATTGAATTGACTCTAGCATGAGTCTGAAAGCTAGGAAAACAAAAGTTCTGATCCCCGTGACCAACACAGATTAGTCCCTGCAGCTTTGAATGGAATTCAAATCACTCATCTTAATGTGTTTTATAACTGAATACCTGAATGATCCTACGCCATCTCCAGAAGGGTCTGAGAAGGAGGTGACACTGGAACTGTCTAGAATAAACAAACAAACTAACTAAAGAAAGCAATCTATAACACACTTTTACATAGGACTTGCCAAGGGTAATCTTCAGTTTACTCATCCTTGGGACTGGAATTTTCATTGCTAAAGAAGTCGGCTACTAAGTGAGTCGCCCCTGATTTTACTACCTTTCATTGCCGCAGTTGCTAAGCGAATCACTGCAGTTGTTAAGTGAATCCCCCTTGACTGTCAGGATGGTGCAGTGGTTGTTTGTGCGAGGACCAATAAGTTGAGTACTTACCTGTAGGAAATCAGATGCCGTATAATTTTGTAACTGAAGGTCTGCTGCCCCCTCTTTCTCACAATAGCCCAGGCTTCTGACGTCAGAATTATTTCTTTGCGCATCCTGAAACTTTCAAGTTCCTTTGCAGCTGCCTTGCCCTAGGAGAACTCGGAAGCCAGTCCTTCCAAGTTAAATTCGTTCCAAATTTTCTCTTACTGCTGTCATTTCTCCTTGCTGAAAATAAAGTGTCTTTTCCAAGGTGAACGCCTTTCAAAACTAAATATTTGGCCGTTTTCAGGCACACCAGGTGTTCTTCATACGTAACTGTCCATCCGTGAAATAATTTAACCTCGGATATACAGTATATATGTTTTCCCACCGTTTTATTAAAATGAACTGGATATGTGTAAAAGGCTTAAGCCGACACAGTCAAAATTCCAAAATTAATGTACCGGTATGTTAAAAAATACATTTTATCATTTTTGCAATTCATAGTGAGATAAATAATATGGACTTGAATTACTTCAAAGTGACCTGAAGTAGGGCTTTGGAAAAACCATTTTACGGTAAAAATTTAATTTAATTTAATTTATTAGACTTGTATGCCGCCCCTCTTCGCAGACTCGGGGGCTCACAACAAAATAGTGACAGTGTAGCAAATCTAATAATAAAAACACTCTAAAACCAACATTGGAACCATACAACACAATCATACCATGCATAAACTGAATAAGCCTGGGGGGTATCTCAGTTCCCCCATGCCTGGCGATATAGGTGGGTCTTTAGTAACTTACGAAAGGCAAGGCGGGAGGGGCGGTTCTAATCTCCGGGGGGTGTTGATTCCAGAGGGCTGGGGCCGCCACAGAGAAGGCTCTTCCCCTGGGGCCTGCCAGACGACATTGTTTAGTCGACGGGATCCGGAGAAAGCCAACTCTGTGGGACCTTATCGGTCGCTGGGATTTGTGCGGCAGAAAAAGAAAACTGCAACTCATTCCACCTCTTCATATCTTCTACTCTTGCAGATTATCTTTCTCTTCCACCAGTAGAGGTGGTCCTTGATTCACGACAATTGAGCCCAAAAGTTTTGATTTTAACATTTGTTAACATCTTGCCACAGTTGTTAAGTGAATCACTGCAGTCGATAAACACATATCCATCCTAAGATAAAATACAGAAAATAGTATAAGGGCAGACTAGATGGACCATGAGGTCTTTTTCTGCCGTCAGACTTCTATGTTTCTAACACAGAGGATGCTGCAAAGGTCGTGATGGTGAAAAACTGTCATAACTCACATTTTCTCAGTGCCGTTGTAGCGAACTGTTGTAAGTTGAGGACTACCTGTACATTCCACAAATATGCAAGGTTTGTGGCTTAGCCTTGGATAGCTAGGAGACATCTTCAATCAGAATAGAATCAATCAGATTAGAGCTGGAAGGGCCCTTCGATGTCATCTAGTCCAGCCCCGTGCTCAAGCAACTCACCCCTAGGCTAGACCATTTCAGACATGTGGCTGTGCAGCCTCTTCTTAAAAACCTCCACTGATGTAGCAGCACCCACAACTTCTGGAGGCGAGGTATTCAACTGGTTAATTGTTCTCACTATTGGGAGGTTTCTCCTTAATTCCATGTTACTTCTCTCCTTGTTACGTTTCCACCCATTGTTTCTTCTCTTGCCTTCTGGTGCTTTGGAGAGTAGCTTGACCCCCAACTCTTCTTTGGGGCAGCCCCTCAACTATTGGAATGCTGCTATCATGTCCACCCCAGTCCTTTGTTTATCTAGATTGGCCAAACCCAATTCTTGCAGTTCCGTTCTTTGTATGTTTTAATGTCCAGTCCCCTAATCCAGTGTTTCCCAACCTTGGCAACTTGAAGATATTTGGACTTCAACTCCCAGAATTCCCCTGGCTGGGGAATTCTGGGAGTTGAAGTCCAGATATCTTCAAGTTGCCAAGGTTGGGAAACACTGCCCTAATCAACATAGTTGCTCTTCTCTGCTCTTTTTCTCAACACCTTTTTTGTAATGTAGTGGCCAAAACTGGATGAAGAATATTCCAGGTGTGGCCTTATGAAGGCTTTGTAAAGTGCTACTAATACGTCACCTAATTTTGATTCTGTCTCTCTGTTCATACACGATTGTAGTAGCTTTTTGATTTTTCCTCTTGTCTTGTTGGTCCAGTCTGGCTGGTACAATCTGGCAGAGTTGGCCCTCCGGGGTCCCATCCACACAGCAGTGTCATCCTGTGGGCCTGTGGGCTTTCTCTGTGGCTGCACCTGCTGTGGGCAATCACATCTGCCCTGGAGTTGTTGCAACCACACCTGTACTGTGCTTTGACAATTTTTTTTAAAGACCTGCTTCTATTTCTTGCTTTCAGAGCCGGGCGGCTGGGTTCTCATGGAGATACAGCTAGGTCTCAGTTTTACCACTGTTCCTTTAGTGACCATTCCATGTTACAAAAACACAAAAAAGTAATTTGTTTGTTTATTTATTTAATTCGACTTCTATGCCGCCCAATCCCGAAAGGACCCAGGGCGGCTTACAACAATATAAAATACAAAAACAATAAAAAGAAGTCAAATGTAGAATCTAAAGCAATAAAACCATTAATTAAAACCCCCATTCATACAGTTTGGCCATGATCGTTGTTGATTCATGGCCCCCAGGCCTTACGGAAGGCCAGTAGGGTGGGAGCAGTACGGACATCGGAGATTGAGATTGGGCGTCCTCACATTTACAACCATTGCAGCATCAAGCTCACTTTACAATGGTCTCGCTTAACAATAGAAACATAGAAGATTGACGGCAGAAAAAGACCTCATGATCCATCTAGTCTGCCCTTATACTATTTCCTGTATTTTATCTTAGGGTGGATAGATGTTTATCCCAGGCATATTTAAATTCAGTTACTGTGGATTTACCAACCACGTCTGCTGGAAGTTTGTTCCAAGCATCTACGACTCTTTCAGTAGAATAATATTTTCTCACATTACTTCTAATCTTCCCCCCAACTAACTTTAGATTGTGCCCCTTGTTCTTGTGTTCACTTTCCTATTGAAAACACTTCCCTCCTGAACTTTATTTAACTCTTTAACATATTTAAATGTCTCGATCCTGTCCCCCCTTTTCCTTCTGTCCTCCAGACTCTACAGATTGAGTTCATTCAGTCTTTCCTGATACGTTTTATGCTTAAGACCTTCCACCATTCTTGTAACCCGTCTTTGGACCCGTTCAATTTTGTCAATATCTTTTTGTAGGTGAGGTCTCCAGAACTGGACACAGTATTATTCCAAATGTGATCTCACCAGCACTCTATATAGTTGGATCATAACCTCCCTCTTCCTGCTTGTGATACCGCTAGCTATGCAGCCAAGCATCCTACTTGCTTTTCCTACCGCCAGACCACACTGCTCACCTATTTTGAGACTGTCAGAAATCACTACCCCTAAATCCTTCTCTTCTGAAGTTTTTGCTGACACAGAACTGCCAACACAATACTCAGATGGAGAATTCCTTTTGCCCAAGTGCATTATTTTACATTTGGAAACATTAAACTGCAGTTTCCATTGCTTTGACCACTTATCTAGTAAAGCTAAATCAGTTGCCATATTACAGACGCCTCCAGGAATATCAACCCTATTGCACACTTTAGAGTCATCGGCAAATAGGCAAACTTTCCCTACCAAACCTTCCCCTGTGTCACTCACAAAGATATTAAAAAGAATAGGACCCAGAACAGACCCTTGTGGCACACCGCTTGTAATCTCACTCTGCTCAGAATACTCGCCATTAACAATAACTCTCTGATGTCTACGCTTCAGCGAGCTGCAAATCCATTGAACTATCCAGGGATTAAGTCCAATTTTAGTCCAATAGGAATTTTGGGCTCAATTGTCTTATATGTGGAAGACTATCTGTATATAAGTTGTCTAGCTTTGCTTCTATGATTAAAGTATTCTGGTGTAACTGTGTGTAGTAGTGTATATTTGCATCCACACTCCCTATAATTACAGGTAGTCCTTGATTTAACAATAGTTCATTTTTTCTTTGGAGTTGCACACTTTCTAACTTAGACTCTGTAAACATTTGCTGCGGTTCTGTTTCTTGCTTGCTTTACCCAAAAAGTTGCTACTTTCTATTTGCTACATGCTACTTCTTAGATTTATTTATTTGTTCTTTTATTTGTGTATCTAATTTTTATTCCTCCCATCTCACTGGGATGCAGTGACTGGCTGGGCCCCTTACAATACAATAAGTGAAAACAAAGTCCTACAAGACAATTAAAAGCAGAAGAGTGGAATAGAAAAGCTCTTTCTATTTATTGCTTCCCCTTGTTTATTGTATTAATTTATATAAATAAATTTGTATTGTTTGTACTGTCTTCAGGCCTCCCCCCCCCCCCCCATTTTCTACACATTGAATACAAAGCATCTGACTATTCAATTTCTTACATGTTCTGAAGTGGATTCTAATCCCCTGGTAATTTGCTGATAAATCTTGGCACTTTCAAGATTATTTTCAGTTTCTTCGAAACTTTGAATGTAGTTGTTTGGCTGACACAACATTTTATCCTTCCAATGACCCTGAGCAGTTCCCTTCACGACAAAGAATGTGTGCAGGGAAGGGAGAATGAGAGCAGAACCATCCAAAATATCCCTGTGTTTATTATGAATGTTTGCACCGCGTCTTGTGACATACTCCACTGTGTATTGTTATAGTACTTCTCCAGATGAGGAAATGTTTACAAACACACTCAAATGTTCTTAGGTTTCATTTTTGGTGTCTCAAGTAGAGAGGAGGTTTTCAGCAAGATTTGGTGATCCATTTAGTGTGACAATAATTTTAATAGAATCTTCCATATAAATCCTATGAATTTCAGGTAGTCCTCAACATACAGCCGTTGACTTAGTCACCGTTTGAAGTTACAGTGGCAATGAAAAAGATGGCTGATCTCTGTCTTTCACACTTGGAATCCTTGCCACGTCACCCTGATCATGTGATCAAAATTCACCCGTTCGGCAGCTGGCTCATATTTATGATGGTCGCAGCATCCCCAGGTCACGTGATCCTCTTTCGCAACCTTCTGACAAGAAGCATCAATGGGGGAGCAGGATTCACTTCACAACTGTCCATGTTGCACCAACACTCCGCAGTCTGCATTGGTTGCCGATCAATTTCCGGTCACAATTCAAAGTGTTGGTTATGACCTTTAAAGCCCTTCATGGCATCGGACCAGATTATCTCCGGGACCGCCTTCTGACGCACAAATCCCAGCGACCGGTTAGGTCCCACAGAGTGGGCCTTCTCCGGGTCCCGTCGACGAAACAATGTCGGTGGGCGGGCCCCGGGGGAAGAGCCTTCTCTGTGCCGGCCCCGACTCTCTGGAACCAGCTCCCCCCAGAGATTAGAACTGCCCCTACCCTCCTTGCCTTTCGTAAACTCCTCAAAACCCACCTTTGTTGTCAGGCATGGGGGAATTTTGATATCTCCCCCGGGCCTATACAATTTATGTATGGTATGTTTGTATGTATATCTGCTTAATAATGGGTTTTTAAAAATATTTTAAATTGTAAATTATTAGATTTGTCATGAACTGTTTTATTGTGTTGTGAGCCGCCCCGAGTCTACGGAGAGGGGCGGCATACAAATCTAATAAACAAATAAAGAAACAAGCAAACAAACTGTTTTACTAACTTAACAACCGGAATGATTCACATAGCAGCCATGGTAAGAAAGGTAATAAAACAGGGCAAACCTCACTTAACAACCATCTGGCTTAGCAATGGAGATTTTAGGCTCCATTGTGGCCATACGTCGAAGACTACCTGTCTTGCATCTGGCTATTAATAGATATGCCCAATGACTTCTGAAAACTCTCTGGTTCGACGTATAAAGGTGCGATTTTCAGTTTCCCCCTTGGGACTACAATCTGAGATTAGGATGCCTGTTGCCTCTGGTTTATTCAATCAGAATCCGTCCCCTTCCCTGACAACGATAGAAGGGAAAGAGATTTATTTATTTATTTATTTATTTATTTATTTATTTATTTATTTATTTATTTATTTATTTATTTATTTATTTATTTATTTATTTATTTATTTATTTATTTATTTATTTATTTATTTATTTATTAGATTTGTATGCCGCCCCTCTCCGAAGACTCGGGGTGGCTCACAACAGCAATAAAAAACAATATAACAGTGGAACAAATCTAATATTAAAAAACATATAAAACCCTATCATTATTTAAAAACCAAACAACAACATTCATACCAAACATAAAACCAAGTATAAAAAAGCCTGGGGGAAAAGTGTCTCAACTCCCCCATGCCTGGCGGTATAAGTGAGTCTTAAGTAGTTTACGAAAGACAGGAAGGGTGGGGGCAGTTCTAATCTCCGGGGGGAGTTGGTTCCAGAAGGTCGGGGCCGCCACAGAGAAGGCTCTTCCCTTGGGGTCCGCCAAACGACATTGTTTAGTCGATGGGACCCGGAGAAGGCCAACTCTGTGGGACCTAATCGGTCGCTGGGATCCGTGCGGTAGCAGGCGGTTCCGGAGGTACTCTGGTCCAATGCCATGTAGGGCTTTAAAGGTCATGATGGTAGTCTTCACTTATAAATTATTGCTTAGAAGTGTGGCATCTCAGTGACCAGATGAGATGGCTTGGTTTGTATTGGACATATTTGGACAGACATCCTCCAGCAGAAAAGATGAGACCACACCTAGAGTACTGTGTCCAGTTTTGGTCACCACGATATAAAAAAAGATGTTGAGACTCTAGAAAGGTTGCAGAGAAGAGCAACCAGGGTGATGGAGGCTAAAACATATGATGAATGGTTGCAGGAACTGGGCATGGCTAATCTAGTGAAGAGAAAGACCGGGGGAGACAGGAGAGCAGTGTTCCAATATTTGAGGGGCTGCCACAGAGAGGAGGGGGTCGAGCTATTCTCCAAAGCACTCGAAGGCTAGACAAGGAACAATGGGTGGAAACTGATGAAGGAGAGATTCAGCCTAGAAATAAGGAGGAATTTTCTGACATGGAGAGCCATCAGCCCATGGAACAGAAGTTGCCTTCGGAGGTTGTGGGAGCTTGATCACTGGAAACTTTCAAGAGGCGGTTGGAGTGCTGTCTGTCAGAAATGGTCTCCTGCTTGAGCTGGTGGTTGGACTACATGACATACAAGGACCCTTCCAATTCTGTTCTACTCTAGATGTCTTGGACCCAACTGATCTAGAAGAATTGGGAATTAATAGAATAAGAGCTCATCGTCAAACTGATGGTGTGATAACAGCAAAGAAGCTAATTTTTTTCTAAACATTTCCTTTTGGGAAATGGTTTATGATTTGATTTGATTGATTTTATTTGATTTTATTAGCTTTGTATGCCGCCCCTCTACGTAGACTTGAGGCGGCTAACAACAGTAGTAAAACAGCATATGACAATCCAATATTAAAACAGTTAGAAACCCTTATTGTAAAACCAAACATACATACATACAGACATACCATGCATAAAATTGTAAAGGCCTAGGGGGAAAGAATATCTCAGTTCCCCCATGCCTGGCGGCAGAGGTGGGTTTTAAGAAGCTTACGAAAGGCAAGGAGGGTGGGAGCAATTCTAATCTCTGCGGGGAGTTGGTTCCAGAGGGCCGGGGCCGCCATAGAGAAGGCTCTTCCCCTGGGTCTCGCCAAGCGACATTGTTTAGTTGACGGGACCCGGAGAAGACCTACTCTGTGGGACCTAACTGGTTGCTGGGATTTGTGCAGCAGAAGGCGGTCCCTGAGATAGTCTGGTCTGGTGCCATGAAGGGCTTTATAGGTCATAACCATAATGGCCATTTATGGCCTGTTTAAAAGCTGGCTCTGATAGTGGTTTGGCGAAATCCCATTAATTTTGCTAGGTAGTCCTTGAGTTACAACCACAATCAAGCCCAAAATTTATGTTTATTTATTTATTGGAGTTGTATGCCGCCCCTCTCCATGGATTCGAGGCGGCTCACAACACATCAATAAAAAACAATATACAATAACATATTTAATCCAATTACACAAATTGGATAAATATGTTGCTAAGTGAAGCATTTTTAAGTGAGTTTTGCTTCATTTACAATTATTTTTGCCACAATTGTTCAGTGAGCCAGTGCATTTGTTAAGTTAGAAACATGTTTGTTAAATGAATCTTGATTTTGTTGGTCAGACTGTCACCAAAGAGGATCATGTGACTCCAGGACACTACAGTGGTCATAAGTATGAGCTAGCTACCAAGCATCTGAATTTTGATCATAGCACTATGGGTCTTAAGTGTGAAAAATGGTCATAAGTCACTTTTTTCAGTGCCATTGTAACTTTGAATGGTCACTAAATGAACTCTAGTAAGTTGAGGTCTACCTGTATTTATCCCAGTTTCTTCAATCCACCTTAAATATTGCAGCTGATATAGCCAAGGTTTACGCAGGTATCCAGGACATTTACTAGAGCAGCATTTTTAAAATTAATTTCAGTTCTGTGGTTCAAAAATGAGGTTAGGATACTTGGCAAATTTCATATGTGCAGTTTTGCCCCCTACAACTGGCCCAGCAAACATGAGAGTAAGGGTCCCTTTTGGGTTGAAAAGACTCGATCTGACCTCACTCGAGAGGGGATTCTTTCAAACTATGGAAAAAATCACTTGACCCATAGCGAATGACCCCACAGTTGGAAACTCAAGCCTGACAAGGATGCCATCATAACCTTGGCTACTCTGTGCTGTTGCTTTTCTTAAAAGAAATGGACCACAGTACCAATGGAAGAGAATATTTGTAGCTCAGGGTTGAACTGTGGGTTTCTCGATACTCTGAGCTGTGCTATGTTCTTGCAAACATTTTATTACCCATCTAGGTAACATCAGCAGTGCTAGAAGGGGGATGGTGTTGCATAGTGGAGGAAGAAGGAGGATTCTGGGATCCTTCTAAGCTTAGAGGTTTTCTTGCAGGCATTTGATGACCCAATTAAGTGATCCAACCCCCATTAGCCAGGTCTGAGCCTCGGTGGTGCAGTGGTTAGAGTGCAGTACTGCAAGATACTTTGGCTGCCAGCAGTTTGGCAGATCGAATCTCAGTAGGCTCAAGGTTGACTCAGCCTTCCATCCTTCCGAGGTGGGTCAAATGAGGACCCAGGTTGTTGGGGGAAATATGCTTACTCTCTGTAAACCTCTTAGAGAGAGTTGTAAAGCACTGTGAAGTGATATATACTGTAAGTCTAAATGCTATTGCTGTTCCTATTGATGATGTTCCCCCGTTGGGTCATGAAAACTTCTGCAAGAAAATAACTAAGATTCTACTGTGTTCTGTCTACACAATGGATAAAAACCAATAACTTATTGGACCCAAACCAGCATGGCTTTACTGAGGGCAAATCATGTCAGATTAATCTCATTGATTTCTTTGACTATGTCACAAAGGTGTTGGATGAAGGTAGTACTGTGGATATTGCATATCTGGACTTCAGCAAAGCCTTTGATACGGTTCCACATAAGGAGCTGATAGATAGGTTAGTGAAGATTGGACTTAATCCCTGGATAGTTCAATGGATTTGCAGCTGGCTGAAGCGTAGACATCAGAGAGTTATTGTTAATGGCGAGTATTCTGAGCAGAGACAGGTTACAAGCGGTGTGTCACAAGGGTCTGTTCTGGGTCCTATTCTTTTTAATATCTTTGTGAGTGACATAGTGGAAGGTTTGGTAGGGAAGGTTTGCCTATTTGCCGATGACTCTAAAGTGTGCAATAGGGTTGATATTCCTGGAGGGGTCTGTAATATGGTAAATGATTTAGCTTTACTAGATAAGTGGTCAAAGCAATGGAAACTGCAGTTTAATGTTTCCAAATGTAAAATAATGCACTTGGGGAAAAGGAATCCTCAACCTGAGTATTGTATTGGCAGTTCTGTGTTAGCAAAAACTTCAGAAGAGAAGGATTTAGGGGTAGTGATTTCTGAGTCTCAAAATGGGTGAACAGTACAATCAGGCGGTAGGGAAAGCAAGTAGGATGCTTGGCTGCATAGCTAGAGGTATAACAAGCAGGAAGAGGGAGATTATGATCCCGCTATATAGAGTGCTGGTGAGACCACATTTGGAATACTGTGTTCAGTTCTGGAGACCTCACCTACAAAAAGATATTGACAAACTGAACGGGTCCAAAGATGGGCTACAAGAATGGTGGAAGGTCTTAAGCATAAAACGTATCAGGAAAGACTTCATGAACTCAATCTGTCTAGTCTGGAGGACAGAAGGGAAAGGAGGGATATGATCGAAACATTTAAATATGTTAAAGGGTTAAATAAGGTCCAGGAGGAAAGTGTTTTTAATAGGAAAGTGAACACAAGAACAAGGAGGCACAATCTGAAGTTAGTTGGGGGAAAGATCAGAAGCAACGCGAGAAAATATTTTCCTGAAAGAGTCGTAGATGCTTGGAACAAACTTCCAGCAGACGTGGTAGATAAATCCACAGTAACTGAATTTAAACATGCCTGGGATAAACATCTATCCATCCTAAGATAAAATACATGAAATAGTATAAGGGGCAGACTAGATGGACCATGAGGTTTTCTCCGTACTGAAGGAGCGGGTCCAGCAGTCACGTGGGTTGCTCGCTGTCCAATCCGCAGAGGACCGAGCCTAGTCTTTAAAAAGCCTGCTGGATCCGCCCCTTCCCCAGAATTCGCTCGGTGTTACGATCCAGCAGGACATGTGGTGGCTCGCTCCTCTCTAAAACACGTTCCCTTCGTTCCTTCTTTAATCAGATAAGTAAAATTTCCAATTGCCTTTTTACTTCAAGCTTGCCTTGTTTTCGCGCCAGCCTTACAGGGCTTGGCACCAAGGGAGAAGCTGCTGCGCGGCTATTGCTGCTTTTTCCAAAGCGCCCTGCTCACGCTGCTGCTGGATTGTATTTTTTTAACAAAATCTAATCGGCCAGGAGGTTTACCGCAAAGAAACTGTTAAAAAAAAGGCCCCACGCCCATTCATATTTTATGCTATTTGGATGACGTATTAATTCACGGTTCCTCTAAAGAAGGCACCTGTTCAGATCTCAATATTGCCATGTCTATCCTACAGGATCATATTTTTTCCATTAATTTCAAAAAAAGTCAGCTCCTTCCGTCTACTTCTATTCAACATCTGGGAGCTATTATAAATTCAGATCTCTCTCAGATCTTTCTCTCTACTGAGAGAAAAATCAGTATCAAGGAGCTTATCTCCCAGATAAGGTCTCAGAAAAGGACTACCATCGTTACCCTGTCTTCCCTACTGGGAAAGATGGTGTCCTGCATTGGTATTATCCCATGGGCCCGTCTTCACGCCAGGGATCTCCAATGGCTTCTGTTACCATTCCAGAGATCGGGGAACAGCAACTCGGCACGCCTCATCACCGTTCCGACCACAGTCCTAAGATCCCTTACGTGGTGGGCCTCCCCCACCCTGGACAAGGGATCCCCCTTCAGGTGTCCAGATCAATTTACCATCACCACAGATGCCAGCTTAACAGGCTGGGGAGCCCATGCTCAGGCTTGATAGCCCAGGGTACGTGGTCAGCGGAGGAGGCTTCCACACCGATCAACTGGCTGGAATTGAGAGCAGTGTTGTTGGCCCTCAAACAATTCAAACCTCACATCATCAATCAATATGTACTCATTCTCACGGACAATATAGCTACAAAGAGCCATATTTGCAGACAAGGGGCTACCAGGTCCAAGGCCCTGTTGAGGAAAGCCCTGAAACTGGGTCTCTGGGCAGAGAGACATCTACAGTCCCTGTGGGCCAACCACATATCGGGAGTTCTCAATGTGCGGGCAGATTGGCTCTCCCGGTCGACTCTGGATCCAGGAGAGTGGAGCCTTCATCCGGCTCTTGTTTCGGCAAACCTGCCTCAAATTTGGTCACCCATCGCTACACCTATTTGCGACCGAGACCAACACTCATCTCCCTCGATTCTACTCCAGGTTTCCATCCCCGGGAGCGGAGGCAATAAATGCGCTCAGAGTCCCCTGGCCTCGAGGGCTGCTTTATGCTTTCCCTCCAATTCCAGTTCTCCCAGATGTGATCCACAGGATCATCCTCGAGAAGGCCCAGGTGATACTGATAGCTCCTCACTGGCCACGGCGGCCTTGGTTCGCGGACCTACAACGTCTGTCCGTCCAGGACCCCTGGCGACTCCCCGTTTTGGAGGATATGTTGCAGCAGGGGGCCTCTCGCCATCCAGAGCCGGAGTGGTTCCACCTCACCGCTTGGCTATTATCCGGCGCGACCTAGATCTACGAGGCTACGACCTGGACACTATAGAAATAATTCTGAAAGCCAGGAGAGTCTCCACCAATAGAATTTATGACCACTACTGGTCCAAGTTTCACCAATGGTGCTCACAGGAAGACCTATCCCCCCCTGTGCATTTCCATTCACAGAATCATGAAAGGTTTCCATCAAGGCCTCTCAACTAGCACCATTCGCCGTCACCTAGCCGCTCTATCTTCGGTCCTAGCAGGACCTCACAGACAACCACTCCGCTCTTTCCCGGAAATTCAAGAATTTTAAAGAGGTATTTCGAACCTCAGGTCTTCCAAGGTTCACAGATACCCGTCCTGGGACTTACCACGGGTTCTCCATTCCCTCACTCAGGCACCATACGAACCCCTAAGGTCAGCGTCCTTCAGATACCTATCTTACAAGGTAGCATTCCTGGTGGCGATAACATCTGCCCGACGCGTCTCAGAATTGGCAGCCCTATCCATTCGGCAGGATCTATTCCAGTTCCATACGGACAAAGTAGTCCTGTGCCTGGACCCCACCTTTCTACCCAAGGTCAGTTCCATGTTCCATAGATCCCAGGACATTGTGTTGCCTTCATTTTGTTCCAATCAGAACCATCAGCTTGCAGTCAGATGGCACACCTTAGATCTCACACCAGGGCGCTGAGAATCTATATCCAACGGACAAGACCCATCCGGAGGTCGGAAGCCCTATTCGTGGCCTACCATCCCAGATCCATGGGATCCAAGGTATCCTCAACCGTAATAGGCCGTTGGATCCGAGGGACTATCTCAAAGGCTTATGAGTCAGCTTCCCTCAGCATACATAGAAGTATCACAGCACATTCCACAAGAAGTGCAGCCACATCTGCCGCATGGGCAACTCAAGCTCCATTGGAAGAAGTCTGCAAAGCAGCCACTTGGGCCCCTCCAAACTCTTTCATAAGGCATTACAAAAATTGACTCTTACGCTTCAGCGGATGCTGCCTTGGGCAGAAGAGTCCTCCAATCCGTAGCGAACTCATCCCTCCCATGCGACTGCTGGACCCGCTCTCTCAGTACGGAGAATAGGCGTTGATTGCTTACCTGAACGCCTCTTCTCGTACGATGAACGGGCACAGCAGTCACTTCCCTCCCTTTTTCTATTCTAACTCTGGTTATATCCTTTAACCCAGTGATTTTCAACCTTTTTTGAGCCACGGCACATTTTTTACATTTACAAAATCCTGGGGCACACCACCAACCAAAATGACACAAATTGACACTCTAACACAGTACACAATATATCACCCTCTGCAGGGGCCTCTTATAAAAAGAAAAAGGTCAAATATTCTATATACACCATCAGGATAGACATAACCAGCTGAGGCTGAGGCTTCATCTACTGGTGGCAACATTTACCTCCAGTCTTGACCAGGATTAGAAATTGGGACCATGGGGAGGAGTAGCAGCTTCAACTACTCGCCGCGGCCACACAATGACAAGTGTGCGGCAGCCCAAGTGGGGACCTTCCTGGGTGTGGATGAGAGGCGGCCTGCTATTGGTTCATCGCTAGTGGGCGGGATGAATCCTAAAAGGTGATTGGTCAGTGAGCGTTCCCTGTGCCTCCACTCTTCCTGTCGCGTATAGCTGCAGGGACTGTGAGGGGAATGTTTTATGTTCAGGTGGAGGCGGCTGGCGGTGGGCTGGATAAATGGCCTCCGCGGGCTGTATCTGGCATGTAGTTTGGGACCCATGTTTAATTTCCCCACGACACACCTGACCATGTCTCACGGCACACTAGTGTGCCGTGGCACACTGGTTGAAAAACACTGCTTTAACCTGTATTTTTCCTATCATGAGAGTTGAGCACTATTTGAGCCACGACATTTGAGCCTAAGTCTACGGATTCATGAATTCTGGGGAAGGGGCGGATCCAGCAGGCTTTTTAAAGACTAGGCTCGGTCCTCTGTGGATTGGACAGCGAGCAACCCACGTGACTGCTGGACCCACTCAGTATACGAGAAGAGGCATTCGGGTAAGCAATCAACGCCTATTTTCTGCTGTCAATCTTCTATGTTTCTATATGTTCAGCCAGCCCTAACCATGCCTAAACCATTGTTATTAGAGTATAGGTAGAGTACAGCTGTTGTAGGTTGCCCCGGCTTTTAAATTTGCATGAAAAATATGTTCTTTGTTACATTGCATTCTGTAGCATCTGGAGAGGATGTTGTTGTCTGGTACCGAGAGGAGAATTCCTCCTGTGTTTTCACGGGTCTTTCATTGTAAGAAAGGAGCTTCCGGTTTCCTTTGCTAAGAATTTCCCCCAGTTGCAAATTTATTTATTTATTTATTTATTGGATTTGTATGCCGCCCCTCTCTGCAGACTTGGGGTGGCTAACAACAATGGTAAAACAACATGTAACAATCCAATTTAATAAAACAACTAAAAACCCTTATTATAAAAAACCAAACATACACAAATCCTATCCTTGCTATTTGCCTCGGGACGGTTTAAAAAGCAGCCCTCCTTAAAAGGTGCCTGGTGCCTTTTCTACTGAAACCGCATGGCAGGTCGTTCCTCAATTTACAGCCATTCGTTTAGTAACTGTTCAAACGGAAAAGTGCTGAAAGAAGTGACTTGAGACCGTTTTTCACTCTTATGACCATTGCAGCATTACCATGGTCCACACTCAGACCCTTGGCAACTGGTTCACTTACGATGGTCGCTCTGTCTTGGAATCACATGACAACCCTTTTGCAACCTTTGGACCAGCAAAGTAAATCGGATTCACTTAAGAGGTGTATCACTAATTTAACATACCTGCAATGATCTGCTTAACAACGGTGACAAGGAAGGTCATAGAATGGGGCAAAACTCCCTTAACAGAGATGTCACTTAGCAACAGAAATGTTGGCTTCCGTTGAGGATGACCCACCTGCACATACAGCAAGATCCCCTCTTCTGACCTCGTGTCATTCAAAGTCAGTGGGGAAGCTAGGTTCACTTAACTGCATTGTTAACAACTGCGGTGACCCACTTAACAAATGTGGTATAAGTAGAGTTGTAAAATGAGAGGAAACCCATTGAATTGTCCTTGCTGAACAATGGAAATTTGTGGTCGTAAGTTAAGGTGTGCCTGTATACTGTAGGGGTGAGCAACAATGGCACATTTAGGGCCAGTGGACTTCATCTCCCAGAATTCCTCAGCCAGCCAACCTTCCATCTAACTCTGGAATTCCCATCTGGCTCAGGGATTCTGGGAGTTGAAGTCCCGTCTGGCTCACGAATTCTGGGAGTTGAAGTCCCATCTGGCTCAGGAATTCTGGGAGTTGAAGTCTCGGCTGGCTCAGGGATTCTGGGAGTTGAAGTCCTGTCTGGCTCCGAAATCTCATCTGGCTCAGGAATTCTGGGAGTTGAAGTCCTGCCTGGTTCAGGAATTCTCATCTGGCTCAGGAATTCTGGGAGTTGAAGTCCTGTCTGGCTCCGGAATTCTCATCTGGCTCAGGAATTCTGGGAGTTGAAGTCCCATCGGGCTCCGGAATTCTCGTCTGGCTCAGGAATTCTGGGACTTGAAGTCCACTGGCCTTTGCTCACCCCCCTGCCGTATCCAGCGAGATTGATTTCTCTGTTGAAGGCGCTTCTTGCCCTCTGGTTCAGCGATGAGACATGTGCTTCCATTCATGCTCTGAGTCGGCACGCAAGGGAATGTTGTGTTAATAGGCTGGGACTTGCAATCGTCAGAAACTGTGGGTTCCACCCTGATTGTTTGAGGTGGTGCGATGCAGACACTTGCCGTAGCCCTCCCCTGGAACAAGAGGCCTCTGTGTAAGTCCTGAGTAGCTGCGGGCTGGCAGATGACTTCCTTCTGAACGTTGCCAGGCTCCCCACCCTGGTCCTCCTTCCCAAATGGTCCGGATGCCTGCTGTGTGTGCCCGGCCTGTTTACCCACGCCTCCCCCCCCTACGCCCCCCTTTTTGATAAGCTCTGAGTTGACTTAGCTGCATTTGGTTTTCAGGTCAGTTAATTTCCTGCTCTCGGGAGGGGAAAAAAAGAATCTGTTCATAGCATCGGAGAGTTGGGAGCAACCACACCTATTTTAAAGGGCACGAGTCTGCTGGATATAGAAGATTTTATTTAACTTTTGGGACATATTATGTAGTTGCAGGACAGCATTGCCCTGGATAAATTGCCCACCACATCCCGACTTTCTGCAAGATAAGATTCAGGCTTGGTACCACTGACAAATACAGGTAGTTCCTGACTGACAGCTTTTCCTTTTAGTTAAAATTGAACGGGTCCAAAGACAGGCTACAAGAATGGTGGAAGGTCTTCAGCATAAAACGTATCAGGAAAGACTTCATGAACTCAATCTGTATAGTCTGGAGGACAGAAGGGAAAGTGGGGACATGATTAAAACATTTAAATATGTTAAAGGGTTAAATAAGGTTCAGGAGGGAAGTGTTTTTAATAGGAAAGTGAACACAAGAACAAGGGGGCACAATCTGAGGTTAATTGGGGGAAAGATCAGAAGCAACATGAGTAAATATTTTCGTGAAAGAGTCATAGATGCTTGGAACAAACTTCCAGCAGACGTGGCTTGGTAAATCCACTGTCACTGAATTGAAACATGCCTGGGATAAACATGGATCCACCCTAAGATAAAATACCGGAAATAGTATAAGGGCAGACTAGATGGACCATGAGGTCTTTTTCTGCCTTCAGTCTTCTATGTTTCTGTGTGACTGTTCAAATTTACAACGGCAGTGAAAAAAGGCACGTATAGCCATGTTTCACAGTTAATGACAATTGCAGCATCCCCATGATCACCTGATCAATTTCGAGCACATGTATTTATGACAGTTGCTCTGTCTCGGGATTGTGGGGTCACAATTTGTGACCTTCTGACCAGCAAGGTCAACAGGAAAAGCCAAATTTGCTTAACAATAAAAAGATTCCCTTAACAACTTGTGGCGGCAAGTAAGGTTGCAAAATGAGGCAAACCCCGCTTAAGAGCTGTCTTGTTTAGCAGTGGAAATTTTAGGCTCAATTATTTTATTCATTTATTGGATTAGTATGCCGCCCCTCTCCAAGGACTAGGGGTGGCCCACGACATACCAAAAGAACATAGCAAATACTGTACATCTATAAATCCAATTAATATGACTAAAAAGACTTAAAAATCTCCAATATAGTTTAAAAACATTCATCACCTTTCACTCCACAAAACATACTAAGACACTCGTTGGTCGTAAATTGAGGACTGCCTACAATCTGGGCAAATGCTCCCAGAAGGCCTGAGACTTTCCAACAAGATATTCCTGATTGTCCAAGGGCAGGATCCTGCCCTAAATACCCCTCACTAAGGTGAGTTCAGCCTCTAGCTGTACCTGTCAGGTGCCTAGTCAGACTTGATATAAAGCCAGGACTAGCAAAAGGCTGTACCAGTTGGGTTACGGCCTGATTTAGTAACATCCCTGTGCCCAAGGCTTTTGAATATCCACTGCCTGCCCTTCTGGTCCATAAAACGTAATAAAGCTGTTGTGGTTAGCTCTGGCCCAGCTCCTGCCCCAAGGACTGTGGGGGAAACATCCACATGCTGCAGGCCTGTTTTGCCCGCCCCCCACCGGTGGAATCTGATGATGAAGGCTCCTCTGACCCAGAAGACATGAGTGACAGGGTGGAGGAGAGTGTAGCAGACAGCTCAGAAGGAGATCAATTATCTAGCTCCTCCTTGGATTCAGAACAAGAGTTAATGACACAGCAACCCATGCGGAGAGCGATGCGTAGGCAGCAACAACTGAGAGATTATTATCAAAGAAAATGAGGCCACCTGTGGTTGGGTGGGGCTGTGGTCATTAGTGAGGCTGCTATAAAGAGCAGCCTGTGGGTTTGGCCCTTGTGGAGGATTATCTGATCCTTGTGTTTCGTGCCTGCTTTACTGACTTTGACCTTTTGTGTGCTGATTTTCCCCCCGCTTTGAAACTAAATCAGAGCAAAGTGTGTGTCACTTTGTGAAAGAAGAAGGACTGTGAATTGCCTCACAGCTGCAAGCTAAGTATCTCAGAACGGATAAGGGACTTGTACAAATTACCAGTTTGTTTGGAGACAAGGGCTCTTTGCTGTACCAAAAGAGGGCTTGGTTTAAGTGAATTTTCATTATAAAGAACATTGTTTTGAATTTTCAAACATGTGTGTGTCTGAAATTTGTACCTGTTAATTTTTGGGAGGATTCTACCAGAGAGTCCGACAGAACAAGAGCATGCCAGGTCTTTCCATCCTAACCTGAGTGGGCATATGCCCACAAATGGTGTAGGATTTATTAAATCTTTCCTATCTGGCCATTTAGAAGCAATTACAACTCAGGTGATCATGATCACAGTACTGTAACTGAATTTACACATGCCTGGGATAAACATATATCCATCCTAAGATAAAATACAGGAAATGGTATAGAAACAGACTAGATGGACCATGAGGTCTTGTTCTGCCATCAGCCTTCCATGTTTTAACCAGAAATGCCCAACCTTGGCAATTTTAAGACCTGGGTCATTCTTTGCCAAGTGGACCAATTTTCAGAACCGTCCCCACTCGACCACCTTCAATTTCAATTAAACTTTGCGCATATATTCCTTATGGCAGTGTTTCCCAACCTTGGCCACTTGAAGATATTTGGACTTCAACTCCCAGAATTCCCCAGCCAGCGAATGCTGGCTGGGGAATTCTGGGACTTGAAGTCCAGATACCTTCAAGTGGCCAAGGTTGGGAAACACTGCCTTATGGTATAAAACTCAAGTATGCAAAATTTTAGGTCCCTGTTCCAAACATTCAAGGTTTCAGAGTCCTTTAGGTACAGGGTGACAAAATGTCGCATGAGCTCCGCAAAGCACTTCAACCACCATGGCTGGCTGGGGAATTCTGGGAGTTGAAGTCCACAGGTCTTAAAATTGCCAAGGTTGGAGATCCTGAGATTTAAACTGATGTTTTCTCTTTTGCACTTTCTCTGAATTAGAATGAGTTTGCACATGCTGGTTAGCCATGTTGGTTAGCCATGGCCTGTTGATTTTGCCAAGTGGCTCCACTTTACAGAAAACGTCCTGCCATGAATTAATAGTTGCAAGCCATAATAGTCGGGTGATTCACAAACCACACGGATTAAGCTAGAACCTAATAGCCCATGTTAATAATAATAATTTATTAGACTTGTATGCCGCCCCTCTCCGGAGACTCGGTGCAGTTCACAACAATAAAAACAATACAGGTACAAATCTAATAATTAAAACTACGACTAAAACATATTATCTTAAAAAAACAATTGATATTACACAATCAAATAATCGATATTAACAATCATAACCACACATAACTTTCAATGGTCAGAAGTGGGGGGCATGTGCTAGTTGCCCCATGCCTGGCGACATAAATAGGTCTTAAGGCTCTTGCGAAAAGTGAGAAGGGTGGGGGCAGTTCGAATCTCTGGAGGGAGCTGGTTCCAAATGGCCGGGGCCGCCACAGAGAAGGCTCTGTGCAATGTGTGACCCTGGTTGAGGCATTAAAAATTAAACTATCAGTATCAATAAAAGAGAATATTTGTAGCTCAGTGTTGAATTATGGTGTTCTTTGAGCTTGGTCATTCGCAAATTGCTTAAGACCCACCTATATCGCCAGACATGGGGGAACTGAGACACCTCCCCCAGGCTTTTATATTTTATGTTTGGTATGTATGTGTTGTATGGTTTTAATTGCTGAGGTTTTATATATCTTTTTCTTTTAATATTAGATTTCTGTCACTGTTATATTGTTTTTATTATTGTTGTGAGCCGCCCCGAGTCTTCGGAGAGGGGCAGCATACAAATCTAATAAATTATTATTATTATTATTATTATTATTATTATTATTATTATTATTTTCTCGGGGATGTTTCATGACCCAACTAGGTAACATCATCAGGGTTGAGGGAAAAAAGTGGGGAGGAGGAAGAGCACTCAGGGGTCCTTGGTGCTCTTTGAGCTTGGTGGTTTTCTTGCAGACGTTCCATGACCCCACTTGGTAACATCATCAGTGCAAGAAGGGTGGCTTGAGTAGGAAGAAGAGGAAGGGTAGGAGGAGAATGACGACTGTGGGCGGGGTCCTTGGTGGTTGTTTCAGATATTTCATGACCCAGCTAGGTAATATCGTCAATGCTAGTAGGGAGTGAGGCTTGCTCTCTGTTTTTATATATATATATAAAAGTGTTGTTTTCTTCTTGGTAGTTCCTTAATTATGCTGTTTCCCCCTTGGATTTATTGTCTGAGTTGGTGATTCCTTCATTGGAGTATTGTTTACTGCTGGGTAATTTGTTCTGGTTTCTGACGGAACAGTTGTAATTCATTTTCTCAGCTCTGCTCCCTTGGCTGCAGGATCTTAAGCTCCAAGGTTGTGGCTGTGCTCAGAGGCAGGATTCTCCCCCACGGATGGGCAGCAAAGTCGAGCTGAAGCCCACGAAGATCTATTCTGGAACAATTATATGAGCGGCATGTAAGCCAAATAAATCAAATCAAATCAAATTAAATTATTTTGGCGAAAGGCCAGGGTGTCAGGAGAAGAAACGGCAAACCTTGATTGTAGCTGGAATTGTTATCTGCTCCTTTTCGTTGGCATGACACACACACACACACACACTCACTCTCTCGCGGGTTCAAATGAGATGCAGATCTCCTGGTGGCAATGAGTAATCGACTTGCATAACGTTTGGCTCGAATAAATACAGATATAAATTCTGCAACAAAACATACTTTTGTTATGAGAGTGAGTCATTTGCAATCTCTGCATCCCTTAACCTGTTTGACAGAAGAGCGATACCAGTTCAGACCTAATGTGACCTAAACCAGGATCCATTTCAGCTTTGGCTGGTCAGATATCTCTCGAATAAGGGTCTCCAACCTCAGCAGCTTCAACACTTGTGGACTTCAACTGTCAGAATGGGGGAGTTGAAGTCCACAAGTGTTGAAGCTGCCAAGGTTGGATATCCTTGGTGGTTGGGGAATTCTAGGAGTTGAATAGAATAGAATAGAATAAATTATTTATTGGCCAAGTATGATTGGACACACAAGGAATTTGTCTTTGGTGCAGATGCTCTCAGTGGACATAAAAGAAAATATATATTTGTCAAAAATCATTAGGTAAAAACACTTAATGATTGTCATAGGGGTCAAATAAGCAAGGAGGAAACAATATTAATAAAAATCAAGTTACAGTCATACAGTCATAAGTGGGAGGAAATGGATGATAGGAATGATGGGGAAAGAACTAGTAGCAATAGTAGTGCAGACTTAGTAAATAGTTTGACAGTGTGGAGGAAATTATTTGTTTGGCAGAGTGATGACCCTTTAAGTCACCTAACATCCACATAAAGTCCCCATATCTTGAAGCTGCCCAGATTGGATACCTCTGCTCTGTCTAAGAGAGGATCAGCACCATTCCCCTTGGGGTCCGTATCCTCTCAGACACCATGTGGCTACGAGCTCTAGTTCTGGTACTAGCCAGCCCCCCTTCATGGTTGCTATTGATCCCATATTTTTCTCCACAGTAGATTTGGTCTCTCGTCTTTTAAGGCCATCTCCACAATGGACACCCCCATCTGGAAAAGGCAAATGGTAGATTTCACAGCTGACCTGTATGCCCCTTAACCTCTGTCCTAAATGCCTGGCTTCGTGGGGTGAGGTCAACTATGTGGGTGAACTCCCTAGGTTTGAGTATTATAATATTTGAATATAAGGGGTGTGAGAAAGTCCACTCGGTTTTTAATTTACACAGCAGGTCAATTTTCACACAGAACTTTGTGATCATCATTATTATTATTATTATTTGATTAAAAATAGTTCTCAATAAGGTAGAATCGCTCCAATTGTCCAAGTTGCCTATTTGTGCACCTTTCTAGTTCTTCAGTATTCTTTCTGACTAGGCCTGTGCCAGCTATTCCAAGTGGGATTTGAATAAGAGCATTACAATATTAGCAGATTTACTTTTATTTTATCCTTCTGTAGCTCCATTCTTCAAAACGAACTCTTGTTACGTTCCACAACGAAAGGAAGATAATCTGGTCCTGGGAAAAGATACGATGCCTTAAAAAAAAAAAGCCTACGGATCCCAGCGGCTGATTAGGTCCCACAGAGTTGGCCTTCTCCGGGTCCCGTCGACTAAACAATGTCGTCTGGCGGGACCCAGGGGGAGAGCCTTCTCTGTGGCGGCCCTGGCCCTCTGGAACCAATTCCCCCCAGAGATCAGGACTGCCCCCACCCTCCTCGCCTTTCGTAAGTTATTAAAAACTCATCTTTGCCGCCAGGCATGGGGAAACTAACACACACCCCAATTGTCAAAGCTGGTGTATGGTTTGATTGGTTGTGTGATTATTTTATTTTATTATAAGGGTTTTAAATTGTATTTTAAAATTGGACTTGTACACTGTTTATGTTGTGAGCCGCCCCGAGTCCTCGGAGAGGGCGGCATACAAATTAATAAATTATTATTATTAGATTAGATTACATTTCTTGGATTTATATGCCACCCCTCTCCACAGACTCGGGGCGGCTCACAACAATGGTGAAGAACAATACACAGTAACAAATCTAATATTTAAAAATCTAGGTTACAGTTTTAGATTAAAATGTCCCAAAAAGAAACCCCAATATATAAAAAACAACACACAATCGAATCATACACAAAAACTACATGGGCAAGGGGGAGATATTTCAATTTCCCCATGCCTGACGGCAGAGGTGGGTTTTAAGACGTTTACAAAAGTCAAGGAGGATGGGGGCAATCCTGATCTCTGCGCGGAGCTGGTTCCAGAGGGTTGGAGCCACCACAGAGAAGGCTCTTCCCCTGGTTCTCGCCAGATGACATTGTTTAGTCGATGGGACCCGGAGAAGGCCAACTCTGTGGGACCTAACTGGTCGCTGGGATTTGTACGGCAGAAGGCGGTCCCGGAGGTATCCTGGTATTATTATTATCTATCTGTGTTTCCTTCCCATTTATGGGGCAGGCCTTTTTTCTTGGTTCAAAAGAAAACTACGCTGCGAGGGATGGCATAGGATTGAGAAGTAGGTTGCAGAGTTCTCTGTAATGCTAACAGGTAACATTTCTTCTTTAACAAAATGGGAAGAACACAATGGAATTATGGCCAGTGTAGTTTCATAAAGCGATTTTACCTGCCTTTCGGTCTTTGATTGGGGGCTACGCAGAGTTGTTTGAAAAATAGCAATAGCACTCAGACTTATATGCTGCCCCATCCTTATAACCAGCGGTGGGTTGCTCCCGGTTCAGCAAACTGGTAGCAGCGATGGCAGGACATTCTACCCACCTGCCCGGGACACTTCTGCTTTTGCGTGAACCGGTACTGATGGGATTTAGGACCAACTACTGTTTACAGCATTCTCTGGATGGTTTACAGAGTCAGTATTTGGCCCCCAAGAGTCTGGGTCCTCATTTTGCCGATCACAGAAAGATGAAAGGCTGAGTCAACCTTGAGCTGGTCAGGATCGAACTCCTGGCAGTCGGCATAATTAGCCAGCAATATGGCATTTTAATCCCTGTGCCACCAGACCTTCCTTCCTTCCTTCCTTCCTTCCTTCCTTCCCTCCCTCCCTCCCTCCCTCCCTCCCTCCCTCCCTCCCTCCCTCCCTCCCTCCCTCCCCAGCAATAGTACTTAGACTTATATACCTCTTCAAGCCCTCTCTAAGTGGTTTACATAGTTGACCTCTTGCCCCCAACAATCTGGATTCTCATTTTGCCGATCTCAGAAAGATAAAATTCTTGAGAGGATCAAACTCCTGGCAAAATTAGCCTACAATGCTGTATTCTAACCTCTGAACTACCACTGTATCACCATGAGAAATGGGCAACTAGGAGGGAGGGAGGGAGGGGATTATAGCATGAACACATGTTTGCCATTCTTCTGTGCCAACAAACCATTGCTTATTGCAAACCACAAAGACAGAGGTGAATGCCTCTGTTTCTGTTTATATATTTACCTTATGGGCATGCCAACCACTCCTCAAAGGCTCTGGATTCTCACATTGTGCTATGAAATGGCTTGTTTAAATCTAGTTACCTGGCTAAAGAGTTACTTGTATGGATTTAACCATTTAAGCCTTAGTAAGGTTTAAGGAGAAACAATACATATTTCTCGTCAGAGGTCTGTGAAGGATTGTACTCCCTGCTTTTCCCTTCTATATATTTTTATTTTTATTTATTAAATTTCTATGCCTACCCATCTCCTGTACAAGATGACTCTGGGAGCTGTATTTGGAAATATCTTGCACTAGCAGGCTTGTTTGTTTAGTGCTCTCGCTATCTCAAAGCCAGTTTCCCAGAAGTTAGGTTGTTTTTCTTTTAAAAAAAAGCCCTTTCCTTGCTTTCTACTATAAGAAGTAATCTGGAAACACGACTTCGCGACTAACAGCAAGAACAAATAAAACAATTTTTTTTCCTCTGGGTGCAGCTCCGGCCCTGCGAAAGGCTGTTTCTTTGCAATTCTGATACTGGTTTTTCTATTTTATTTTATTTTTATTTTTAATTTATTTACTTATTTGTTCATTTATTCATTTGCTTATTCATTTATTTGTTTATTTCTTTCTTTATGTATTTCTTTATGTGTTTATTTATTTATTTAATTATTTAATTTCACCTCTATGCCGCCCAATTCCAATGCGCCAACTTTTTCCTCGTGGACTCAGGGCGGTTTACAAGAATAAAATATAAACAGAGTTAAAATAGTACAACAATTAAAAAGTTAAGAAAAATAAATCAGTCATCCCTCATTCACACTGCTGGCTGGAGCGAAGGCTATTGCTCACAGCCCCAGGCCTGCTGGCATAGATGTGTTTTTAATACCTTGCGGAAGGTGAGCAGAGGTGGGGGGGGGTGAGTGCGAATCTCGTGGGGGAGTTGGTTTCAGAGGGCCGGGGCCGCAACAGAGAAGGCTCTTCCCCGCAGACCTGCTACCGTGTTTCCCCGAAAGTAAGACAGTGTCTTACTTTCTTTTTATCCCCAAAAGCCCCACTATGTCTTACTTTCGGGGTATGTCTTATATTGGAAAAAAATTGTCGAATTTTTTGTTTTAACCATAAAATTAACATTTAGACGCGGTGACGTATGGAGGGGCGGCGGCGGGGAAGTGGGCAGGAGGCGGCGCTCATTAAGATCAGAGGGAGGTGGCAGACGCGGCGACGTATGGAGAGGGGGACGGCGCAGGCGTGGGCAGGAGGCGGCGCTCATTTGGATCAGACGGAGGCGGCAGACGCGGTGATGTAAGGAGGGGGGGCGGCGAGGAAGTGGGCAGGAGGCGGCGCTCATTTGGATCAGATGGAGGCGGCAGACGCGGTGACGTAAGGAGGGGGGGCGGCGCGGAAGTGGGCAGGAGGCGGCGCTCATTAAGATCAGAGGGAGGTGGCAGACGCGGCGACGTATGGAGAGGGTGACGGTGTGGACGTGGGCAGGAGGCGGCGCGCAGCTAGATGAGAGGGAGGCGGCAATACCCCCGTGTTTCCCTGAAAGTAAGACATATGTCTTACTTTTGGGGTACGGCTTATATTAGCCGACCCCCCCTGAAACCCCCGATACGTCTTACAATCGGGGGTGTCTTACTATTGGGGAAACAGGGTAGTAGGCATTGTTTGGCTGATGGGACCCAGAGGAGGAGGACTCTGTGCGACCTAACTGGTGGCTGGGGCATGTGAGAAAGAAGACTGGCCCCGTGTAGGGCTTTATATGTAATAACCAAAGGCTTGAATTGTGTTCGGAGACCGATCGGCAGCCAGTGCAGCTCGCAGAGTGCTGGACTGATATGGGTGTACCCAAGGACGCCTAACACGGCCCTCGTGGCTGGATGCTGGACTAATTGAAGTCTCCAAACGTTCTTCAAGAGTAGCCCCAAGTAGAGCGCATTGCAGTCATCGAGCCTCGAAGTGATGAAGGCACGAGTGACTGTGAGAAAAGGCTCCCTGTCCAACCTGGTGCATCAGGTGAACCTGTGCAAATGCCCCCCCCCCTTTTGCCAAAGCCGAGGAAGAATGGGTTGCTGAGCACAGGACGGGAGTTGGGACCCTTACGAAATCCTACGCTTAGAAACATAAAAACATAGAAGAATGACGGCAGAAAAAGACCTCCTGGTCCATCTAGTCTGCCCTTATACTATTTCCTGTGTTTTTTGTCTGAAATGGTATAGAACAGCGATGGCAAACCTTTTTTTCCTCAGGTGCTGAAAGTGCGTGCATGCGCGAGTGGCTAAAACAGCCTCCCCTGCCCCCTGGAGGCCCTCGGGAGGCTGGAAGTGGCCTGTTCCCCAATTTCTGGTGGGCCCAGAAGGTTCGTGTTTATCCCTCCCCAGGCTCCAGAGGCTTCCCCGGAACTGGGGGAGGCTAAAAATGCCCTCCCCCATTCCCCCCCCCCGCGGCTCTCTGGATGCCAAAAACGCCCTCCCAGAGCCTCTGTGTGAGCCAAAAATCAGCTGGCCGGCACACGCATGCACGTTGGAGCTGAACTAGGACAATGGCTCGCGTGCCAGCAGATATGGCTCCATGTGCCACCTGTGGCATCCGTGCCATAGTTTGGCCATCACTGGTATAGACTGTCGTGCTCGAGCAGGGGGTTGGACTAGAAGACCTCCAAGGTCCCTTCCAGCTCTGTTATTCTGTGTTCCTTATCCTTCCTGTTTTCCCCACTACAACACCCCTGTGAGGTGAATTGGGCTGAGAGAGAGGGACCGGCCCCTCTGGCTTTCATTCCAAGGCAGGGCTAGAACTCACCCTCTCCCGATGCTTGATCCAAAGTCCCCCAATGACTTACCGGTATATGCTTAAGTCAGGATTAGAACTCACCGTCTCCTGCTTTCTAGCATTTCTTAGCCTTTACCACTAGTCCAATTTATCTCTTGCTACTTAAAGTAAAAATACGGTGTTTTTCTTGACCAGCACTTCTGGGTGCCCTTTCCTCATTTTTGGGAAATAAAAAGTACATTTGGAGGGACCCAGGAGAAGAGCCTTCTCTGTGGCGGCTCCGACCCTCTGGAACCAGCTCCCCCCAGATATCAGAAATGCCCCCACCCTCCTTGCCTTCCGCAAGCTCCTTAAAACCCACCTGTCATCAGGCATGGGGGGAATTGAAATTTCCCTTCCCACTAGGCTTATAGAATTTATACAAGATATGCTTGTGTGTATGAGTGGTTCTTTAAATTGGGGTTTTTTTAGATTGTTTTTAATATTAGATTTGTTCACATTGTCTTTTTATATTGTTGTTAGCCGCCCCGAGTCTTCGGAGAGGGGCGGCATACAAATCAAATAAAATAAAATAAAATAAAATAAAATAAAATAAATAAATAAATAAATAAATACTTTGTAGCTTCTTCTGGTTACATGCATGTCTTCTACAATAAGCCTTTGCAGAGGTGAGGTATGTTTCTGGGACAGAGCCAACTTTTGGTCTCAGAGCCTTGATACCTCCAAGGAGATCAGAGTACAATACTGACTTTCCAATCGACCTTGTCTTCCTTAAACCAGTCACCCTCCTGGAATAACTCCACTCTTCTTGCTTCTATACTGATACTCAGCGGAGTATTTATAATCTCCTTGGCAGGGGTGGTCCCATCCTAGGCAACTTTAAAACCTGTAGACGTAACTCCCAGAATTGGCTGGCTGGGGAATTCTGGGAGTTGAAGTCCTCGGGTCTTAAAGTTGCCAAGTTTGGGGACCCCTGGCGTATGTATTTATGTATTAAATGTATTTGCTGCCCATTTCACCACAAGACATTCCATGTGGATGAGCCTGTGGTTTGAAAAGCAAATCTTTCACCTTTCCTTCTATGCTTTCAAATTATAAATCCTGAGCTCTGCAATCACCTTGCTCTAACTTTGTACCTGGCAGGTGTTCATTCACCTGAGAAGGGAAGGCCAAACCCCCCCCCCAAGTGTTTGTCTTAGCCTTGGCCTGAATGGCAAGAAGACATTATTTCCCTCCCCCAACCAATTTTAACAGGTCCCTCCTGGTTTGCTGCTTTGTAATCTGTGTTTTTGCTGGGTGATAATGAGAGAAAGCAAAATTAAAAAATCAGAATAGAAATTTGTGGCTGTTTGCAGTTGATTGTGTGCGATCTCCGTCCAGGGGTTTTGCTTGGTTTTTTTGTAACCAGAAGGTCACGTAAAGAAACCCAGGTGGTATTTTGGCCATCTTGTCTTGGGAATTTGGGAGATAACTTGAGAAAGTTGATGTTTGTTTCTTCTAGCTGGCCAACTTAATAAAAACAGGGTTTGTGTTTTGACTCGGACCTCTCCTCCCTACATGTGTTAACAAACCGTTCTATTCAGACACGTGAAGATAAAAAATTCATTTGGGCCAATAGGGTTTTTCTCTTGGGAGATAGAGGGGTACAATAAGACTATATCATCTTTTGGCTCATTTTACTTAGAGGCTTTGCTGTGGTGTTAAATCGAGAATAATAATGTCAAGGCAAATTCCACAATTCTGGAATTGTGTTTTGTTTTAACCGCAAAGCCACCTTTAAACTGGCTCAGCATATGGGGCAGAATTCTGCAGGATGTGACTTTTTAAATAAATTCAAAATGGAGAGGAAAAATATCTTTATCAACTTTCCTTTCTTTGGCTGCTGCTTCTCTTTTCAGATAACTAAAGATCAAAAGCAACATGAGAAAATATTATTTTCCTGAAAGAGTAGTAGATCCTTGGAACAAACTTCCAGCAGACATGGTTGGTAAATCCACAGTCACTGAACGTAAACATGCCTGGGATAAACATAGATCCATCCTAAGATAAAATACAGGAAATAGTATAAGGGCAGACTAGAGGGACCAGGAGGTCTTTTTCTGCTGTCATCTTCTATGTTTCTATGTTTCTAAAACTTGATGGGTGTTTGTCAACCAGGGTCGCTTTAAGATGGGTGAACTTCAACTCCCAGAATTCCCCACCCTGGAGATTTCTGGGAGTTGAAGTCCACCCATCTTAAAGCAGTTCAGGTTTTGAGAAACACTGAATTGAATAATCTTGTTTAATTTTTAAAAGAGTTCTCCTTCCGACAGCTTGATCTGTTTTCCGAAAAGCATTGATGGCCTTTTGAGTGATGCTTAAAAGAAAAACCCAAAGGGGTGTCTCCCCCCCCCCATTAATATGTTAAATAGCCATGGTTACCTTTCCACTGTGATACCAACAGCTTGCCAAATAGTTTTCTTTTGATCATTCCAAAATAATGGCTTTAATTATAGAGCAGATTCCATTCGCTTGCTGCTTAAGTAGTGTTCCCCCTTGGTTCTAAGTGACTCTTACTCTGGGTGAAAGTTAATTTGCTTCCTGGGATATTCCACTTTCAGATGTTTTAGTATATGTTTAAACTTTAAACTATGGAATTATTTTCTCATGTTTTCAGATTTTTGTATGGGGTCATTTTATGACTTCCTTATAGTCATATAAGTGGTATAATAGTGCACCAGGTTAGTCCAGCAATTAAGGTGCCAGGCTAGAAAGTAGAGATGCTGAGTTCTAGGCCCACCTTAAACATGAAATGCAGCTGGGTGACTTTGGACCTATCACCAGGGGCCTGTGAGCTCTAGTACTTCTTTAAACATGAAAGCTGGCTGCGTAACTTTGGGCCGATCACCAGGAAATTGTGAGTTCTAGTTCTGCCGATTGGGGGTTGTAGTCCAGGTTTAGGCACAAAAGCTGGCTAAACATAGAAACATAGAAGTCAATCAATGTTGCTTCCTAAGTGGACAGTTTGATTTCACAGAAGTTTGATTGACTTGGAGTTATGTTGGATTACATAGAAACATAGAAGACTGAGGGCAGAAAAAGACCTCATGGTCCATCTATTCTGCCCTTATACTATTTTCTGTATTTCATCTTAGGATGGATCTATGTTTATCCCAGGCATGTTTAAATTCAGTTCCTGTGGATTTATCTACCACGTCTGCTGGAAGTTTGTTCCAAGAATCTACTACTCTTTCAGTAAAATAATATTTTCTCATGTTGCTTCTGATCTTTCCCCCAACTAACTTCAGATTGTGTCCCCTTGTTGTTGTGTTCACTTTCCTATTAAAAACACTTCCCTCCTGGACCTTATTTAACCCTTTAACATATTTAAATGTTTCGATCATGTCCCCCCTTTCCCTTCTGTCCTCCAGACTATACAGATTGAGTTCATTAAGTCTCTCTTGATACGTTTTATGCTGAAGACCTTCCACCATTCTTGTATCCCGTCTTTGGACCCGTTCAATTTTGTCCATATCTTTTTGTACGTGAGGTCTCCAGAACTGGACACAGAATTCAAAAGTGGTCTCAGGTGATTCTTGGCCAATCACTGGGAGACAGTGAGTTCTAGTATTGCTTTAAGCATGAAAGGCAGCTGGATGTCTTTGGGCCAACCACCTGGAGACGGTGAGTTCTAGTCTCGCCTTAGCCCTGAAGGCAAAGTGGGTGACTTTTGCCAGTCTTTCTTAGCCCAAACAACTTTACAAGGTGGCGGTTGTGGAGAAAATAGGAGGAAGAAGTTGTGCTGGATAGGTTTACCACCTTATTTGTAAAAGAAATAAAGGCGGGGTATGTCTTAAATCATCAAATAAGCTAGAGCCAGAGTCGAGGCCCAAAGGAAGGCCAGGGAGCATGCATGCGGAAGGCAGCCACCTATAGGTAGGCAAACACAGGAGTGCAGCCTGAACAGGTTGCTCAGGTAAGGCCAGAAAGACACCCCAACCAGGATGAAAAGGCTTTGCGCATCACCCCGAAGGAGGAGGGAAGGAGGAGAAAATTAATAAGGCTGCTGTGTAATTGAAACGCAACTTCTGAGCTACTTGGGGCAGGCCTGGGAGTTCAGAGGCCTCCGTGCCCAGTTCCCTTGCCATCACCTGTGTTTCATTAAGCTTTTGTTTGTTTGTTTGTTTAATTCGACTTCTGTGCTGCCCAATCATGAAGGACTCAGGACGGCTTACAAACAATATAGAAACATAGAAGATTGACGGCAGAAAAAGACCTCATGGTCCATCTAGTCTGCCCTTATACTATTTCCTGTATTTTATCTTAGGATGGATCTATGTTTATCCCAGGCATGTTTCAATTCAGTTACTATGGATTTACCAACCACATCTGCTGGGAGTTTGTTCCAAGCATCTATTACTCTTTCCGTAAAATAGTATTTTCTCATGTTGCTTTTGATCTTTCCCCCAACTAACTTCAGATTGTGTCCCCTTGTTCTTGTGTTCACTTTCCTATTAAAAACACTTCCCTCCTGAACCTTATTTAACCCTTTAACGTATTTAAATGTTTCAATCATGTCCCCCCTTTCCCTTCTGTCCTCCAGACTCTACAGATTGAGTTCATGAAGTCTTTCCTGATCAGTTTTATGCTTAAGACCTTCCACCATTCTTGTAGCCCGTCTTTGGACCCGTTCAATTTTGTCAATATCTTTTTGTAGGTGAGGTCTCCAGAACTGGACACAGTATTCCAAATGTGGTCTCACCAGCGCTCTATGTAGCGGGATCACAATCTCCCTCTTCCTGCTTGTTATACCTCTAGCTATGCAGCCAAGCATCCTACTTGCTTTCCCTACCGCCTGACCGCACTGTTCACCCCATTTTGAGACTGTCAGAAATCACTACCCCTAAATCCTTCTCTTCTGAAGTTTTTGCTAACACTTTACGTTCAGGATGTTCAATAAAAAAGAAATAAGGTGGGAGGCCTGACTGCCTTTCTCCGCTCCTCTTAAGTTATCATTTTGACTAAAACTGGAAAAAGGACCCGTCGGATTGCAAGAATCACGGCTGCAATTCTCCCCCCCCCCCCCCAATTGCCCCATCACTTGTGCAGGCGTGCCTCTCAAACAGCATTTGGCCGCTCTGTAGGACAAGCGTCATGTTTCACCTCGATACGTTTCCCCGATTAAAGCGGGCAGCCTGAGCGTCCCCATGGCACTCTGCGCACTAGGACGCCCGCGCGGAGGAGCCTTCCCTTCCTGCCTCACCCGTCCTTTGTTTCGATTTAAAATGACATTCCTTCTAAAGTTTCTGTGCTTGCTCCAGTGAATCTGGCATTTTGCTGTGCCCGTCGAAGTCCTTAAGTGGCACGGCTTCGGGCAAAGATGCCGGGTCACTCATCTGCTCACCAGCGCCCGAAAACTCCTGCAGAAAGGGGGAGGAATGTTACTTTGGAAAAACTTCCCACAGGAAGGGTTTGTGGTGCTGCCGAAGGAGGAAATGTGGCCATCCCAGAGGTCCATATTCGATGTCCCCCTTGTACCATCTGCCTTCATCCATGGCTGACCAACCTTGGCAGTTTATAATAATAATAATAATAATAATAATAATAATAATAATAATAATAATAATAATAATAATAGAAACATAGAAGACTGACGGCAGAAAAAGACCTCATGGTCCATCTAGTCTGCCCTTATACTATTTTCTGTATTTTATCTTAGGATGGATATATGTTTATCCCAGGCATGTTTAAATTCAGTTACTGTGGATTTATCTACAACGTCTGCTGGAAGTTTGTTCCAAAGATCTACTACTCTTTCAGTAAAATAATATTTTCTCATGTTGCTTTTGATCTTTCCCCCAACTAACTTCAGATTGTGTCCCCTTGTTCTTGTGTTCACTTTCCTTTTAAAAACACTTCCCTCCTGGACCTTATTTAACCCTTTAACATTTTTAAATGTTTCGATCCTGTCCCCCTTTTCCCTTCTGTCCTCCAGACTCTACAGATAGGTTTTATGCTTAAGACCTTCCACCATTCTTGTAGCCCGTCTTTGGACCCGTTCAATTTTGTCACTATCTTTTTGTAGGTGAGGTCTCCAGAACTGGACACAGTATTATTCCAAATATGGCCTCACCAGTGTTCTATACAGTGGGATTACAATCTCCCTCTTCCTGCTTGTTATACCTCTAGCTGTGCAGCCAAGCATCCTACTTGCTTTCCCTACCGCCTGACTGCACTGTTCACCCATTTTGAGACTGTCAGAAATCACTACGCCTAAATGCTTAATAATAATAATAATAATAATAATAATAATAATAATAATAATAATAATTTATTAGATTTGTATGCCGCCCCTCTCCAAAGACCAGCCAGCAAGGGGATTCTGGGAGTTGGTCCATAGGTCAGTGATGGCGAACCTATGGCATGGGTGCCACAGATAGCACGTGGAGCCATATCTGCTGGCACACAAGCCGTTGCCCTAGCTCAGCTCCAACGTGTATGTGTGCAGGCCAGCTGATTTTTGGCTCTCACAGAGGCTCTGGGAGGGCGTTTTTGGCTTCCAGAGAGCCTACGGAGGGGATGGGGGAGGATGTTTTTACTCTTCTCCAGGGAAGCCTTTAGAGCAGTGTTTCTCAACCTTGGGCGTTTAAAGATGGGTGGACTTCAACTCCCAGAATTCCCCAGCCAGCATCTTCAAACGCCCAAGGTTGAGAAACACTGCTTTAGAGCCTGGGGAGGGCGAAACATGAGCCTATTGGGACCACCAGAAGTTGGGAAACAGGCCGTTTCTGACCTCCAGAGGACCTCTGGGGGGCAAAATAAGCTGTTTTCACCCTCCCCAGGCATTGAATTATGGGTGTGGGCACCTGTGCATGTGCAATAACACACAGACACACGCTGGGGTGCCAAGGGTGGGCACCCCTGATCTAAAGAGAAGGTGAGAAATTGAACAAAACTTTGTGGACTTCAGTTCCCAGAATGCTGGCTACGTTTTGAAGAAGATTTCAACTCCCAGAATTCCCAGCCAGCAGGAGGATTATAGGAGTTGACGTCCACAAGTCTTCAAAGTTGCCAGGGTTGCACAGCCCTGATCTAAATAGAAGGTGAGAAGAGAACACGATTTTAAAGTCCGTTGCGGCAACTGACAAGCAAAATCGACAGGGAAACCGGATTCATCTTAACAATTGTGTGGCCAACTTAAAAAAAACTGGGGCGATTCCCTTAGTAACTGGCAAGAAAGGTCGTAAAATGGGGCAAAACTCACTTAAGTTTCCTCTGACAATCATTAAGTGTTGTACCTCATGATTCTTGACAAATGTATCGGGGTTTTTTATGTACCCTGAAAGCATCTCCACCAAAGGCAAATTCCTTGTGTGTGCAATCACACTTGGCCAATAAAGAATTCTATTCTATTCTGTTCCGTTCTATTTTAGATTACCGGTAGATTAGATTAGATTTATTGGATTTATATGCCGCCCCTCTCCGCAGACTCGGGGTGGCTCACAGCAATGGCAAAAGCAGTACATAGTAACAAATCTAATATTTAGCAATCTAAATTACAGTTTTAAGTTAAAAAGTCCATAAAAGCAACCCCAATATATATAAAAAAACAAGCACACAATCATCATAGACCAAAACTACATGGGCAAGGGGGAGATGTTTCAATTCCCCCATGCCTGACCGCAGAGGTGGGTTTTAAGGAGTTTGCGAAAGGCAAGGAGGGTGGGGGCAATTCTAATCTCTGGGGGTAGCTGGTTCCAGAGGGCCGGAGCCACCACAGAGAAGGCTCTTCCCCTGGGTCCTGCCAGACGACATTGTTTAGTCAACAGGACCCGGAGAAGGCCGACTCTGTGGGACCTAACCGGTCGCTGGGATTCGTGCGGCAGAAGACGGTCCTGGAGATATTCTGGTCCGATGCCATGAAGGGCTTTATAGGTCATAACCAACACTTTGAATTGTGACCGGAAATTGATCGGCAACCAATGCAGACTGCAGAGTGTTGGAGTAACATGGGCATTTTATTAAGAAATGTTGTCATTTAGCCACAGAAATTTGGGACTCAATTGTGGTTGAGGGGTATTTGAACATGGATCTTTCTGACATTTGAATTTTATCAAGTTCTGCTAATCTAGAAGAAATGTTATTCCATATTGGACTAGAAGACCTTCCACGGTCCCTTCCAACTCTGTTATTCTATATTCCATATTGTTAGTTATGGTACGCCACACACTAAATAAATAAATAACGGTTGCTAAACAAATGATTGTAAATCAAGGTTTACCTGTACAGAATCAGAGTAGAGCTGGAAGGGACCTTGGAGGTCTTCTAGTCCAGCCCCCTGCATGTCCAAATGACAAAACGATGTCAGTCGCTACAAAATGAGAATTATTATTATTATTATTATTAATTGGATTTGTATGCTGCCCCTCTCCGCAGACTTGGGGCAGCTAACAACAGTGGTAAAAGAACATGAACAATCCAATTTATAAAAACAACTAAAAAACCCTTATTATAAAAAACCAAACATACACACAAACATACCATTATGTTGGAACCTGATAGTCTTAAGAGCCAAGTTTCTGTTTTAAAGAACGAGGAAGTCATAATTTTGAAGTGGAGATGACTCAAAAGCCCTTCCCTCAGATCTTTAACTTCACCTGCCAACCGGCCTCTACCTCCTGCCCTGTCAGTTCAATGACACACCTTTATTTATTTTCCTTATCTATACCACTTTCCATACTGGCAAACCCTCAAAAGGAGTTTCCAATCAAGGAATTAAAGGCCAACGAGGAAAGAAAAATCCGTTAAATTAAAACAATAAGAGTGGAAGGAAAAAAACATGATGTAGAACCATGAAAGCTTAGGAGTCACAAAGCACCTGGGGATTAACCACAAGGATTCAGGTAGTCCTCGATGTAAGACCACAACTGAGCCCCACATTTCAGTTGCTAAGCAAGGCATTTGTTAAGTGAGTTTTGCCCCATTTTACATCCTTTCCGGCTGCTTCTGTTAAATAATGCACTTGGGGAAAAGGAGTCCTCAGTCTGAGTATTGTATTGGCAGTTCTGTGTTAGCAAAAACTTCAGAAGAGAAGGATTTAGGGGTAGTGATTTCTGACAGTCTCAAAATGGGTGAGCAGTGTGGTTGGGCGGTAGGGAAAGCAAGTAGGATGCTTGGCTGCATAGCTAGAGGTATAACAAGCAGGAAGAGGGAGATTGTGATCCCCTTATATAGAGCGCTGGTGAGACCACACTTGGAATAATACTGTGTTCAGTTCTGGAGACCTCACCTACAAAAAGATATTGACAAAATTGAACGGGTCCAAAGACGGGCTACAAGAATGGTGGAAGGTCTTAAGCATAAAACGTATCAGGAAAGACTCAATGAACTCAATCTGTATAGTCTGGAGGACAGAAGGAAAAGGGGGGACATGATCGAAACATTTAAATATGTTAAAGGATTAAATAAGGTCCAGGAGGGAAGTGTTTTTAATAGGAAAGTGAACACAAGAACAAGGGGACACAATCTGAAGTTAGTTGGGGGAAAGCTCAAAAGCAACATGAGAAAATATTATTTGACTGAAAGAGTAGTAGATGCTTGGAACAAACTTCCAGCAGAAGTAACTGAATTTAAACCTGCCTGGGATAAACATAGATCCATCCTAAGATAAAACACAGGAAATAGTATAAGGGCAGACTAGATGGACCAGGAGGTCTTTTTCTGCCGTCAGACTTCTATGTTTCTATGTTTCTATCAATCATCACTGCAGTGCTTAAGTTAGTGACAGAGTCGTCGGACCTTCGTGCCTTTGTTGAAAGGTCACAAAAGGTGATCACATGACCCTGAGACCCTGCAACCCTCCTGAGACCCTCGCCATAAATACGAGAGGGAGATTGTGATCCCGCTGTATAGAGCACTGGTGAGACCACATTTGGAATACTGGGTTCAGTTCTGGAGACAGCTTTAATTTAAAAAAAAAATCCTCCCGCTTGATTAACTGGGATTTAGGGTTAAGGTGATCTGGGGAATTCCGGGAGTTGAAGTCCCACAAACCTTGTAGTTGTCAAGGTTGAAGTACCCTCCAATTTAAATCTTTCAACTTTTATTTTGAGACGTTCCCAAGGCGAAACTGTTGATATACCAGAGTATGTTTTTGGTGTTCTTAAAAGAGATACCTAACTGTCCCTACTGCCAGCCCAGGGCATTAGAGGAGAATCTAATCGTGTATTCTAGAGATAATTTTAATCTCTGCTGTCTGCCTGCTCTGGATTTGTAAGCAACCTCGAGGAACGTAACTGAACATTCAGATCTTGCCGGTGGAGGACACAGAAACAGACCTCATACACTATTATTATTATTATTATTATTATTAATAATAATAATAATAATAATAATAATAATAATAATAATAATAATTTATTAGATTTGTATGCTGCCCCTCTCCGTAGACTCGGGGCGGCTCATAACAACGATAAAAACAATATTATAATGGCACAAATCTAATATTAAAAAACTAAAAACCCTATCATAATTAAAAACCAAACAGCACATACATACCAAACATAAATTATAATAATTCATAATTATTTATAATAATTCCAAGTTTCCTCCTTGGAGATAGATGTAGCTCCCAACCAGCCTTTGCAGGTCCAGCGCTTAGCATTGTGCAGCATTGTGCAGGCATTTTTCCAGAGTATTTGCAGACTCTTTCACTGCACAGTTGGCTGAAGGATTCTGGGAGTTAAAATCCACAAATCTTAAAGTTGCCAAGTTTGGGGACCCCTGCTTAGCATGTGCTGTGAAGCGCTATATAAGTCTAAGTGCTATTGCTGTAAGTTGAGGACTACCTGTAATATCCTAGCCCTCTGGCCGGCAAGAGTAGTATGTCTTGCTGTGTGAATGGGAATGGTTTTAAATGTTATTAAGAATTTGTAAAGTTTTTTAGCAATATCAATTGGATTTTTTAGATATGTACATTGTATATTGTTTGATATGTTGAGAGCCGCCCTGAGTCCTCAGAGAGGGGCGGCATACAAATCTAAATAATAATAATAACAATAATAGAAACATAGAAACATAGAAGTCTGACGGCAGAAAAAGACCTCATGGTCCATCTAGTCTGCCCTTATACTATTTTCTGTATTTTATCTTAGGATGGATATATGTTTATCCCAGGCATGTTTAAATTCAGTTACTGTGGATTTATCTACCACATCTGCTGGAAGTTTGTTCCAAGGATCTACTACTCTTTCAGTAAAATAATATTTTCTCATGTTGCTTTTGATCTTTCCCCCAACTAACTTCAGATTGTGTCCCCTTGTTCTTGTGTTCACTTTCCTATTAAAAACACTTCCCTCCTGGACCTTATTTAACCCTTTAATATATTTAAATGTATTTTTTAAATAATATATTTTAATAATAATAATAATAATAATAATTATCATCATCATCATCATCATCATCGACATCGCAATCCCAGGAGACAGCAGAATTGAGGAGAAGCAGCTAGAGAAATTAGTGAAATACGAAGATCTGAAAATCGAGCTGCAACGACTCTGGCATAAGCCCGTGAAAGTGGTCCCAGTGGTCCTTGGCACCCTGGGCGCAGTGCCAAAGGATCTCAGTGGACATTTGAAAACCATCGGAATTGACAAAATCTCCATCTGTCAATTGCAAAAGGCCACTTTCCTGGGATCAGCAGACATAATTCGCTCGACTGGTGTGCAGCAGCTGCCAAAAAAGCCAACACAGTTCTAGGCTGCATTAACAGAATCAAGATCACGTGAAGGGTTAATACCACTTTATAAGGCCTTGGTAAGGCCACACTTGGAATACTGCATTCAATTTTGGTTGCTGTGATGCAAAAGGGATGTTGAGACTCCAGAAAGAGTGCAGAGAAGAGCAACAAAGATGATCAGGGGACTGGAGGCTAAAACATATGAAGAACGGTTGCAGGAGTTGGGCATGGCTGGTTTAATGAAAAGGAGACATGAGAGCAGTCTTCCAATATCTCAGCGGTTGCCACAAAGAAGAGGGACTCAAACTATTCTCCAAAGCATCTGAAGGTAGAACAAGAAGCAATGGGAGGAAACTAAACAAGGAGAGAAGCAACTTAGAACTAAGGAGAAATTTTCTGACAGTTACAACAATTAACCAGTGGAACTGCTTGCCTCCAGAAGTTGTGAATGCTCCAACACTTGAAGTTTTTAAGCAGATGTTGGATAACCATCTGTCTGAAGTAGTGTAGGGTTTCCTGCCTAAGCAGAGGGTTGGACTAAAAGACCTCCAAGGTCCCTTCCAATTCGTTGTTGTTGTTGTTGTTATTATTATTATTATTATTATTATTATTATTATTATTATTATTTCCTTGGCTGTTGTTTGCTTTTGCTGCCAAGCCCTGGTACTTGACAGAGCTGGTGGTAAATCAGCACTCCTGTCTTCTGACTGGACCCATTTCCCAGGTTTCAATCGCTTCCCTGGCTGTTTTTGCGTCTGCTCGTCCAACAATCTTAGTAGATGCAAAATTATTTTGTGCCCCAGATTGAGTCCTGTAACATATTTGCCTTCATTTGTAATAATAATATTGGTTGGGGGACTTCCTTAAAAAGGAACATCTGAACAGATCTGCTGAAGGTGCTTTTTTTTCAGGAGGCAGTTGGACTTTCTGGTTTTTCTTTGAAGACGTTTCACTTCTCATCCATGAAGCGTCTTCAGCTCTGACTGTGTGATGGGGAAAGGAAGGATTTATATTTCTTGCAGGCAGCCTGTCATTTGCAATTCTTGTAGACAGCTGTTGAGGCCACCTGGAGGTTTATCTGTATTCTCAGGGTCACCTGAATGGTGCAAATGGGTGTGGAGACTTCTTGGAATTGCTGAAAGGACTGTGTTGTAGACGAGATAGCCCCCCCCCCCTTTGTTGAGAGAGGGCTGTTCAGTTTGGACATGGGTGGCCTCTTGGACCCTCTTTCAAACCAGCTGTCCTCTCTGTCCAAAATGTGGCCTTTGTTGTCTTCCAAGGAGTGGCCTTTGTCTTTCAAATGCAGGTGGGCTGCTGAATCTAGTCCCAATGGGTTTGTTCTCCTATGGCAATGATGGTGAGCCTATGGCATGGGTGCCAGAGATGGCCTGCAGAGCCATATCTGCTGGCACGCAAGCCGTTGTCCTATCTCAGCTCTAACGTGCATGTGTGTGCCAGCCAGCTGATTTATGGCTCACACAGAGGCTCTGGGAGGGCGTTTTTGCCTCCCATAGAGCCTCCGGGGGGATGGAGGAGGCCGTTTGTACCCTCCCAGCTCCAGGGAAGCCTTTGGAGCCTGGGGAGGGTGAAACACGAGCCTACTGGGCCCATCAGAAGTTGGGAAACAGGCCATTTCCAGCCTCCATGGGGCCTCTGGGGGATGGGGAAGCTGTTTTCGCTCTCCCCAGGCAATGAATTATAGGTGTGGGCTGTGTCATGTGTTTCTGTAGTGGTCGTTTTGTTTCCCCAATGCAAATCGGAACACTTTCCGACGACCGACAGGCACGAGAGCGTTGCACCCCTGCCCTGACATCAACTGGGAGACAAACTCTGCCCCAAGTAGAAGATCCAACAGGTTCCTAACAAACCCAGCAGACAACTTTTTTACCCAAAAAGTAGAGAAGGGAACAAGGGGATCAGCCACGTTGGACTTAATTCTCCCTAGCAGAGATGGAATGAGAGAAGGTGTTGAAGCTACAGGACGTTTGGGGGCAAGTGATCATGCAGTATTGGAATTATGCAAACACAAGCAGTAGAACCAAGTCAAACTGGAGACTTGGACCTTAAGGGAGCTAATTTCAGTAAACGTAGAGCTTGGGAAGGATCCCATGGGCGAGAATCCACAAGGGGAAAACAACTCAAGGAGCTTGGGAAATTTTGAAAAGTGAGATTATAAAAGCCCAGTCTAGCACGATACCAATGAAGAAGAAAACTAACATCTCTCAAAAGAAAGAAGCATGGCTGCATAAAGAACCCTCTGACAAAATGAAAGACAAAAAGGACAAGTATAAAAACTGGAAAGAGAGGCAAATATTTAAGGCAAGAATATCAGCAAATAGCCCGAGCCTGTAAAGCAGGGGTCCCCAAACTTTTTACACAGGGGGCCAGTTCACTGTCCCTAGGACTGTTAGAGGGCCGGACTATAAAAAAACCTGTGAACAGATTCCTATGCACACTGCACATACCTTATTTCTCTCTCTCTCTCTCTTGCTCTCTCTCTTGCTTTCTCTCTCTCTCTTGCTTTCTCTCTCTTGCTCTGTCTTTCTCACTCTCTCTCTTGCTCCCTCCCTCCCTTTCTCTCTCCCTCTCTTGCTCCCCTCTCTTCCTTCCCTCCCTCCTTCCTTCCTCTCCACTTCTTTCCCTCGCTCTTTTTCCCTTCTCTTTCCCTTCTCTTTCTTTCTCCGTACTGAAGGAGCGGGTCCAGCAGTCACATGGGTTGCTCATGTCCAATCCGGTGGAACTGAGCCTAGTATTAAAAAAGCTTGCCGGATCCGCCCCTTCCCCAGAATTCGCTCAGTTCGCATATCCTGCGGTTGTATTGTGATAGCTCGTTCAACATTCTAACACCTTCCCTTCGTTCCTTTTCTTCAAAAGTAGTAAGATTTGTTTTATCATTATTATTTACTTGCACCAATAGCGCCAGCCGTTTGCGGCTCGGCTTTTTTCCTTTGGAGAAGTTGCGGTTTCGTTTCCCCCCGGCGGTTTTGCCGGTTACGATTCCTGCGGCCGCTTGTGGATTCTTCTAATCCTTTGGCCTGGAGGTCCTGGTGCAAGTATTAATCTATTGAATTATTGATTATTTATTGTATACAATATATTTAAGGGCTTAAGAAATACCTCCTGCGGAGTGAGACGCCTTCTAGTCTCCTGGACTTAGTCGATCGCTTCCCCTTTAAGAAATTTACGGGGCGATTTTTTCGGCGCGAAGGCCTTCGCGCCCTTTTTAAATCTAGGCCTCTCGTGTTGGCCTCCTGCCAGCCGCGTAGGCCTCAGTCCACCGCGTGGATCCCGGAGCGGGCCTTGGGGGTCCCAGGCTAAATTCTCCACCGGCTAAGCCTCCAACCAGAGTGCCTTGGTTTACTTAATTATAAAGTTTAGGGAGGCTGGCCCCGCTGGATTTGGGGGCACGAACTCTGGGTTTGCCCAGATTGTCCTCAAGTTTCAGCAGCTTCGAGGCCTCGAAGCAGGATCCATTCCTCTTGGGAAGTCCTTGAAATTCTTCTCCTTATTATTCAGTTATTGGCTCAGCCTTGTCTTCTGTTAATTGTCAGACTATGGCTACCTTTCCCAAGAGAGGCACAACTAAAGGTCCCAGAGAGGCCAGGCCTACAGGCGATGAGATTACTAGTATCCCCCAGGCCTCTTCCTCCTCTTCTCCAGGGGCCCGCCCCTCGACCAAGGTCACCAGGGCCGAGAAGAGAAGGGACCTAGCCCTACAAAAAATCCATGACAAATCAGCAAAACGTTTGAAAGTGCAGGCCCAAGTAATCAGTAGTCAAGACCCACCAGAGGCTTCTAGTCTTCCTCCTTCTGGGGTCCCTGTGTTATCTCTGGATGAGCCAAACCTAGACAGACCCCAACCTAACCTATGGGGCATAGGTCCAGAGGAACCAGATATTATTGAAGATTCCCCCCAGCCAGGATCCTCCCAGGCCTTTAGGGATTCTTCTGCCATTTCTGCTGATATTTCCGGCTTACCTCCTGAGTTCCAGTCTATTTTTGCTGTGTTGTCCAAAGCCATTGATGCCAAACTCTCCACCATCAATGAGCTTCCCTTACCTCTTCCTCCTTCTCGCTCCTCCCGCCCCTTGGGTTCTCCCCCAGCGGTCAGAGCTCCTATTCAGGATGATTCAGATTCCTCCCAGGATGAATATGAGGATATAGAGGATGATGAGGATGCCTTTCAAGGCCTATCAGATGATGAGGAATCCCAAATAAAGGTTCCTCCTCCAATTACTATTTTTCCTTCTCAATTATTCAAATCTCTCCTCCTCAAAGCTAGAATTTCTACGGGATTAGCGGCCCAGGAGAAACAAGCCTCCACTTCCACTGATCCCCCGGAGGAGAATTTACCTTACTTCACAGAGGAACAGGAGGATAACGAGGTAATTCCTATGCCTAAGTTGTTTAAAGATGCTTTACTCAAACAGTGGGAATTTCCAGCCTCTGGCCTTAATCCCTCCACCAAGGACAGAAAGTTGTACAAACTTTCCTCTTCCTATGAAGAGCTTCTATCCTTTCCCAAACCGGATGAACCTGTCAAGATTCTTCACTCGGCAGCGGCTGTGCCAGGCGAGGCGGAGGAAGTCCTCCGCCCAGAGGACAAGCGCATTGAGCAAATGCTCAAAAGAGGATTCACCGCTGATTCCTGGGCCACTAAAAGCTCTGCAGCGGCTTCCTTTTTCTCCAGAGCCATGCTGCTGTGGCTTCGCCAACTTCAACAGCATATTCCTCCCGATGACTTGAGAGGTCAACAAGACTTCAACAAGGTCTTTGCAGCTGCCCAGTACGTGGCTGATGCCACCTTGCAATCTACTAGATTTTCTGCTAAGTCTATTGCAGCTTCTACTACGGCAAGAAGACTCCTATGGATTCGCCCTTGGCAAGCGGGAGTTCGCCAAAAGTGGCAGTTATCCCAGGGTCCCTTAAAGCGCGACCTTCTCTTCGGTGATCTTCTGGATCCACTCCTCACGGAAACCACGGACAAGAAGAAAGTTTTGGGTCCAACCACAAAAAAGGCTACCAAAACGCAGTCCTTTCGTCGCCCAGGGCGCCAGCAAGATCAAGCGGCTTCCTACCAGAGATCTCCAGGTCAGTATTCCCCCCGCTTTCGTTCCCAAGGTAGGAACTCCAGGGGTAGAGGGTTTCGCTTCCAAAGGGGAGCTTCCTCTAACAGGGCTTCAAAAAAACCTAGATGGTAATCCTACCTCTATTCCCATAGGGGGTCGCCTAGCTCATTTCGCCTCTAATTGGCGTCTCACCTCCAAGGACCCTTGGGTCATTGACACTGTTAAAACAGGCCTTCTTTTAGAATTTATTTCTCCTCCCCCTAAACGTTTTATTTCCTGCCCTTCTCCCAGGTCATCCTCAGATTGTAACCGTATGGAGGAGGCCATTTCTCATCTATTGTCCATCAGAGCCATTCAACCGGTCCCTTCCGGTCAGAAGGGCCTGGGTTTTTACTCCATCCTATTTATGGTTCCAAAGTCCTCCGGAGGTTGGAGAGCTATTTTGGATTTAAAGAAACTAAATTTATTCATCAAATATAGGAAGTTTAAGATGCACTCCTTGTCTTCTATTTTGGCCGCCATTCACTCGGGAGATTTCATGGTCTCCTTAGACCTCACTGAGGCCTACCTTCACATTCCTATAGCCAAATGCCATAGAAAATTTTTACGTTTTTCCTTTCAAGGCAGGCATTTCCAGTATAGGGCGATGCCATTTGGCCTTTCCTCGGCCCCTCGGGTCTTTACAAAGCTCTTGGGGTCCCTGGCGGCCTATATCAGGGCGTTTCCCATCCACATTTTATGTTATCTTGATGATATTTTGATTCATGGGAACTCCCTAGAGAAAGTGAAAACAGACCTTTCTGTCACGATGTCAGTCCTTCAGGACCATGGATTTTCCATCAACTTTGATAAAAGCCACCTCCAACCTTCCACATCCATTTCTCACCTGGGATCCATTATTGATTCAGAATCCTCCCAGGTTTTTCTCTCTCCCGAGAGAAAACTCAGTATAGTGGAGTTAATTTCTAGCATTTTATCTAATTCTTCAGTTCCCATAGTCACTCTATCTTCCCTTTTGGGGAAGATGGTGTCATGCATAGGCATCATTCCCTGGGCTCGCCTTCATGCTAGGGAACTCCAGTGGCTCCTGTTACCTTTTCAGAGATCAGGGCACAGCAACTCAAATCGACGCATTGTCATCCCACTGAGTGTTCGCAGATCCTTCAAGTGGTGGAAGTCTCCGGCCATGGACAGAGGATCCCCGTTCAGGTGCCCGGATCAATTTGTCATCACCACAGATGCCAGTCTATCGGGATGGGGCGCCCACGCCCAGGGGATGATAGCCCAGGGCACGTGGTCCCCGGAGGAAGCTTCCAGGCCAATCAATTGGCTAGAGTTAAGAGCCGTTTCCCTGGCTCTGAAGCATTTCTCTCCTCGCATTCCCAACCGGCACGTTCTCATTCTCACCGACAACATTGCCACGAAAAGCCACATTTGCAGACAGGGGGGCACGAGATCCAAGGCTCTCATGAGGGAGGCCCTCAAGCTGGGCCTTTGGGCGGAAAAACATCTCCAGTCGCTCCTAGCCGATCACATCTCGGGGAGTCTCAACGTCCAGGCGGATTGGCTATCCCGGGCAACGATAGACCCAGGAGAGTGGAACCTCCATCAAGACCTGTTCCATCAAATCACCCTCAGATTCGGCCTACCAATTCTGGATCTCTTCGCGACCAATGCGAACGCCCAACTCCCTCGCTTCTATTCCAGATTTCCATCCCCGGGAGCGGAAGCAATCAATGCCCTCCGGAGTCCATGGCCTCCAGGCCTACTCTACGCATTTCCTCCAATTCCAATCCTCCCGGACGTGATTCACAAGGTCCTCACCGAGAGGGCCCGAGTAATCCTAATCGCCCCTCACTGGCCCCGCCGGCCCTGGTTCGCGGATCTCCAACAGCTGTCCGTCCAGGACCCTTGGCGACTCCCCGTTTCGGGGGATATGCTGCGGCAGGGGGCCTCCTTCCATCCAGACCCGGAGTGGTTCCACCTCACCGCCTGGCTGTTATCAGGAGAGATTTAGAACTGCGTGGTCATGACCCCGATTCAGTGGAGGTCATTTTAAAGGCCAGAAGGGGTTCGACCAATCGAATCTACGACCACACGTGGTCCAAGTTTCACCAGTGGTGTCTACAGGAAGGTCTCTCCCCTCTGTGCATCCCCATACACAGAATAATTTCCTTCCTTATGCAAGGCTTCCACAAAGGACTTTCCACCAGCACCCTCCGGCGTCATCTGGCAGCCATTTCATCTGTCCTAGGAGGTCCCCGCAGACAGCCTCTCCGATCCTTCCCTGAAGTTCAGGAATTCCTCAAGGGCATAGCCAACCTCAGACCTTCCAAGGTCCACAGGTACCCATCCTGGGATTTGCCACGGGTTCTCCATTCCCTCACGCAGGCACCATACGAACCCCTAAAATCGGCGTCCCTCAGGTACCTATCCTTTAAGGTAGCATTCCTGGTGGCTATTACCTCTGCCCGACGCATTTCGGAGCTGGCTGCCCTCTCAATCAGGCAGGACCTTTGCCAATTCCATCAGGACAAGGTAGTCTTGCGACTGGACCCCACCTTCTTACCCAAGGTCAGTTCCATGTTCCACAGATCTCAGGATATTGTCCTACCTTCCTTCTGCCTCCAACGAGACCATCCCTTGGCAATTAGATGGCACACCCTGGATCTCACCAGAGCGCTGAGAATCTATATCCAACGCACAGGACCCTTTCGGAGGTCAGAAGCACTTTTTGTAGCCTATCATCCCAGAGTCATGGGGGCCAAAGTGTCTTCAACAGTAATAGGCCGTTGGATCAGAGGGACTATATCTAAGGCCTATGAGTCGGCCTCCCTCTCAGTTCCAAGGAACATCACAGCGCATTCCACCAGGAGCGCAGCCACCTCGGCCGCTTGGGCGACTCAAGCCCCGTTGGAGGAGGTCTGCAAAGCAGCCACTTGGGCCTCGCCAAATTCCTTCATCAGGCACTACAAGATTGATTCTTACGCTTCAGCGGACGCTGCCTTCGGCAGAAGGGTACTCCAATCCGTTACCTCACACGATAGCAAGCTAATCCCACCCTAGGGACCATCTATTGGGTATGTCCCATGTGACTGCTGGACCCGCTCCTTCAGTACGGAGAATAGGCGTTGATTGCTTACCTGAACGCCTCTTCTCGTACGGTGAACGGGTACAGCAGTCACTTCCCGCCCTTGTATGTGTCTTCTTTACCTTTCTATATCTTTCTTCCTCTAACAATGAGAGTTGAACACTACAGAGCTTCACAACTGAGCCTAGTCTATGGATTCGCGAATTCTGGGGAAGGGGCGGATCCGGCAAGCTTTTTTAATACTAGGCTCAGTTCCACCGGATTGGACATGAGCAACCCATGTGACTGCTGTACCCGCTCACCGTACGAGAAGAGGCGTTCAGGTAAGCAATCAACGCCTATTCTCTCCACTTCTCTCTCTCTCTTTTCTCTCTTTCACCCTCCCTCTTCTCTCCCCGCGGAGGACTCACCCAACAAGACTCCACCCTCCGACCCCGGACTCCCATTCAATCCCCATTCAGAAAACAGGAGCTAGCAACTCAAAGAGGAGGAGGAGGAGGGTGTATGTGTGTGTGTTGTGCCCAGCTCGGCTTTCAGCAAGCCTTACTTTACCTCGGGTGAGATGAGATTGAGGGGGACGTTCTCACTGCTTTTCCAGTGCAGCCTTGGAAAAGACCCGCGGGCCAGATAAATGGCCTCAGCGGGCCCCATGTGGCCCCCGGGTTGTAGTTTGGGGACCGCTTCTGTAAAGATTAAGTGAGGAAAGCTAAGGCTCACAACAGTGGTTCCTAATCTGTGGGTCACGACCCGAGTATGCCAAGGCCTGTACACACACACACACACACACACACACTACCACAAGTACATTATTTCTTCAATGTAACAGTAGTTACAAGCAGTTTCTTTTCCAGCAGCAGTCAAGCAAGCTTTCAGTCCAGAGTCCAGAGAGAGAAAGTAGAGTGGGGTTGAGCCACACTCAGCCTGAAGCTTAAGTTTTCAGTTTCGATTCTCTGCACAGACTCATATGTGTTTAGCTCTTATTGGCTGACTTGGTTGCTATGCCTATTCATTGGCAGACCTTGTTACCTTATTGGCTCTCCCGGTTCATGAATACTTTGACATGTTCTATTTAAATTTATTTTTATTCCATTCCATTCTCTTCCCTAAGGAGCCATTGTCGTCTTCTCCGCCTTTAGCGAGTTCAGGTCAGAACAGATCGCCCTGTTGGGAAGAACTGCCTGAAAAAACAGATGTATTGTATTGGCAGTTCTGTGTTAGCAAAAACTTCAGAAGAGAAGGATTTAGGGGTAGTGATTTCTGACAGTCTCAAAATGGGTGAACAGTGTGGTCGGGCAGTAGGAAAAGCAAGTAGGATGCTTGGCTGCACAGCTAGAGGTATAACAAGCAGGAAGAGGGAGATTGTAATCCCACTGTATAGAACACTGGTGAGGCCATATTTGGAATAATACTGTGTTCAGTTCTGGAGACCCCACCTACAAAAAGATATTGACAAAATTGAACGGGTCCAAAGACGGGCTACAAGAATGGTGGAAGGTCTTAAGCATAAAACCTATCAGGAAAGACTTAATGAACTCAATCTGTAGAGTCTGGAGGACAAAAGGGAAAAGGGGGACAGGATCGAAACATTTAAATATGTTAAAGGGTTAAATAAGGTCCAGGAGGGAAGTGTTTTTAATAGGAAAGTGAACACAAGAACAAGGAGGCACAATCTGAAGTTAGTTGGGGGAAAGATCAAAGGCAACATGAGAAAATATTATTTTACTGAAAGAGTAGTAGATCCTTGGAACAAACTTCCAGCAGACGTGGTAGATAAATCCACAGTAACTGAATTTAAACCTGCCTGGGATAAACATAGATCCATCCTGAGATAAAATACAGAAAATAGTATAAGGGCAGACTAGATGGACCCTGAGGTCTTTTTCTGCCGTCAGACTTCTATGTTTCTATGTGATGCTTCTGGGTCGATCCTCAAGTAGCTCTGGAATTTCCTGAGAAATGAGATTAAAAGGAGAGAAGAACTTTGATTCCCCTACTGGCTTTTCCAGAGCAGCCAGCCCCCATCGGTTGCAGCACCTCTATCAGCCTTGAAGCCCTGCCAAGGACGTTATGTTGGGAATGTGGTTTTTATTCTCCAGCCTGAAGTCAGGAGAGGCATTATTTCTGAATTGGCTTAGGTGAAGGCATAGAGCCTAAGGCTTTGGTCTTATCAAAGATATTGATCAAGATATTGATCAAATTCAACGGATCCAAAGAGAGGCTACAAAAATGGTGGAAGATCTTCAGCATAAAACTGATCAGGAAAGACTTCATGAACTCAATTTGTATAGTCTGGGGCAGTGTTTCCTAACCTTGGCCACTTGAAGATATCTGGACTTCAACTCCCAGAATTCCCCAGCCAGCATTCGCTGGCTGGGGAATTCTGGGAGTTGAAGTCCAAATATCTTCAAGTGGCCAAGGTTGGGAAACACTGGTCTGGAGGACAGAAGGAAAAGGGGGAACGTGATCAAAACATTTAAATATGTTAAAGTGTTAAATAAGGTTCAGGAGGGAAGTGTTTTTAATAGGAAAGTGAACACAAGAACAAGGGGCCACAATCAGAGGTTAGTTGGGGGAAAGATCAGAAGCAACATGAAAAAATGTTATTTTACTGAAAGAGGAGTAGATGCTTGGAAGAAACTTCCAGCAGACGTGGTAGATAAATCCACAGTCACTGAATTGAAACATGCCTGGGACAAACATAGATCCATCCTAAGATAAAATACAGGAAATAGTATAAGGGCAGACTAGATGGACCAGGAGGTCTTTTTCTGCGTCAATCTTCTATGTTTCTAGTCCTGGGTCATGTGATCCCCTTTTGCAACCTTCTGGCAAGCAAAGTCAAGGGTGGTTAGATGGAGCTGCCTTATTTCTACAATTCTCACCCAGTTGCTGTAAAAACTGGATTTTTAAAAAATTCTCTAGTGGAAAATTCAGGGCAATGTTGTTGTTGGTGGTGATGATTGATTGATCCAATTGATTGATCTTAAACTACTCAAGACTCACTTATACCGCCAGGCATGGAGGAGTTGAGACACCTTTTCCCCAGGCTTTTTTTAATACTTTGTTTTATGTTTGGAATGAATGTGCTGTTTGGTTTTTTAAATAATGATAGGGTTTTATATGTTTTTAATATTAGATTTGTTCCACTGCTATATTGTTTTTATTACTGTTGTGAGCCGCCCCGAGTCTTCGGAGAGGGGCGGCAAACAAATCAAATCAAATAAATAAATAAATAAATAAATAAATAATCAATCAATCAATATTATGAAGGTACGAGGAATCCTGGTCTTACCACCATTCCTTTAGTGGCCGTTCAACTTTACAATGACTGACTTATGACCATATCTCACACTTAAGACCATTACAGCGTCGCTACGATCACGTGATCCCATTTCAGCCACTTGGCAACTGACTCATATTTATGACGGTTGCAGAGTCCCTGGGTCACATGATCCCCTTTTGTGACCTTCCGACAAGCAGAGTTCATGGGGAAGCCAGATTCGCTTAACAGCTGTGTTGCTAACTTAACAACTGCAGTGATTCTTTTTAACAATTGGGGCAAGAAAGGTCATAAAATGGGGCAAAACTCGACATATACGATGCTCTTTCTTAGCAGTGCAAATTTTGGCCTTCATTGTGGTCATAGGTCAAGGATTATGTGAGAGGACAGAAAGTTTGAAGAGTGTTTGGAAAGATCGTGCAGAACGCAGCTGCGAGAGCAATCATGGGATTCCCCAAATATGCCCATGTCACACCAACACTCCGCAGTCTGCATTGGTTGCTGATCAATTTCCGGTTACAATTCAAAGTGTTGGTTATGACCTATAAAGCCCTTCATGGTCTTGAGACTCTTGCGGAAGGCGAGGAGGGTGGGGTCAGTGGGAATCGCTGGGGGGGAGCTGATTCCAGAGGGCCGGGGCCACCACAGAGAAGGCCCTTTCCCTAGGCCGCGGCAGGCAACATTGTCTAGTTGACAGGACCTGGAGAAGGCCGACTCTGTGGGACCTGACCAGTTGCTGGGACTTATACAACAGCAGGCGGCCCCACAAGTAATCTGGTCCTAGCCAACACTTTGAATCGCGTCCGGAAACCAATCGGCAGCCAGTGCAGCCCCCCTTGTTCACCCCGTTGCTCTAATGAATAAAATAAATAACAATATAATAAATAATCTTTCCCTATGGGAATTTTTCTTTTGCCCCCCTAACCCTCTGCCTTTCTCTCCCCTCGCAGGGATCCATGTGAATGACGCTTCCTGCACCCAGATGAGCCCCCCAGGGCTGACGGGGCATTTTCGGCCCAGATAGCCGGTCGGCTCCCACCCCTCTACTCCCCGCCCAGCAGAATGCCGTCCACCAGCCGAGCAGGCAGCCTGAAAGACCCCGAAATCGCCGAGCTGTTTTACAAAGAAGATCCCGAGAAGCTCTTCACCGACCTCCGGGAGATCGGCCATGGAAGCTTTGGAGCCGTTTATTTTGTAAGGAGGGGGCTTTTTTGGGGGTGGGGGGAAACTCCTGCAGGGGCACATGGGAAAGGGAGGGGGCACCTCCAATGGCCCTCAACGTATAACCACCACTGAGCCCAACATTCCCATTGCTAAGTAAGGTGCTTGTCAAGTCAGTGTCATCCATTTGTGCAATCTTATTTGTCACTGTCTGCCTGCCCATCCAACTCTATCTCTCTGTCTGTCTGTCTGTCTGTCTCTCTCTCTCTCTCTATTTATCTACATTTGTCTATATCTATCTTGTCTATGTCTATCTTATCTATATATCTATGTATCATCTATCATTTATCTGTCATTCATCTATTTATGTATCTATTTCTATTTGTCTCTGTCTATATCTATCTATCTATGTATCTATGTATCTATGTATGTATCTATCATATCTATCTATCTATCTATCTATCTATCTATCTATCTATCTATCTATCTATCTATCATTTACCTAACATCCATCTCTCAGTCTTCCTCTCTGTCTGTCTGTCTGTCTGTCTGTCTGTCTGTCTGTCTATTTATTAATCCGACTTCTATACAGCCCAATCCCATAGGACTCAGTACGGCTATCTCTATCTCTCTCTATTTCTCTATTTCTCTCTCTCTCTGTCTGTCTGTCTCTCTCTCTGCCTGCCTGCCTGCCGCTATCTAGCTATCTAGCTATCATTTACCTAACATCCATCTCTCTCTCTCTCTCTCTCTCTCTCTCTCTCATTTGTCTGTCTGTCTATCTATCTATTTATCTATTAATCTGACTTCTATACCGCCCAATCCCGTGGGACTCAGTACAACCCTCTCTCTCTCTTTCTCTCTCTCTGTTTGTCTGCCTCTCTGTCTGTCTGTCTGTCTCTCTGTCTGTATCTATCTATCTATCTATCTATCTATCTATCTATCTATCTATCTATCTATCTATCATTTATCATCTAAACCAGGGATGTCCAACCTTGGCAGCTTTAAGATCTCTATGGACTTCAACTCCCATAATTCCCCAGCCAGCATTGTGGGAATTGAAGTCCACAAGTCTTCAAAGTTGTGTAAAACCTTTTGCCTTCTCCCTAGACCAGAGGTGGCCAACCTTGGCCTTTTGAGGTCCTGTGCTTCATGCTGGCTGGGTCATTCTGGGAGGCTGAAGTCCATTGGTTGGACACCCCTGGCATAGATGGAGGCAGCCAGCTCCTGCCACAGAGTGTCAACAACCATGGGCATCAGAGAGGGGATTCCTTGGGATCCACTTCCCACAGATGTAGCTCCAACCAACTTTCCTTTGCTGCTGGTGGCCTTCGAATTGCAAGCTGACCATCCCAGGCTCTCGGTACTTGGCTCCAAGGGGGAATCGTTCTCCTGGAACAATAGCCAGACCTAACAAAAGCACGTTATTGTGTGCTTGGAAACCCACATACTGGTTTCCATTGTCAGCGTGGCCTGTTTGTGGAAGGCAGTTGGAAGTCGTGCGATTTCCTGCCAACGTCACCCGTTGACACGGGATGAGGGCTCTGGGGGTGGGGGAGGCAGCGCCGGCTCCCTGTGGCACCACCTGGATTGTGGACAGGGTGGCAGGATGGAAGAGACCTTGGGGGTCGTCTTCAAGCCCCCTTGAACTGTAACGTTTTATAGAGCCGAGAAAACTGAAAATCTTTCTCGGGTTTGGTTCCGAGCAGAACCCTTTCAGATGCCTCCTTCAGCCTCAATCTTCCTGACCTCCAGGTGCAGAACTTGCAGGAATGGTCAGTAGAAATGCAGCCCACCTGATTTAGGGCCATAAAATTGGGGGGGGGGGGGCGCAGTGGTTAAGAGTACAGCACTGCAGGCTACTTCAGCTAACTGTTAGCTGTAGTGCAGTGGTTCAAATCTCACCACTGGCTCAAGGTTGACTGAGCCTTCCACCCTTCCCAATGTGGGTCAAATGAGGACCTAGATTGTTGGGGACAAGAGGCTGAGTCTGTCAACTGCTTAGAGAGGGCTGTAAAAGCACTAGGAAGCGGTAGATAAGTCTAAATGCTATTGCTATTAGAAGGCTCAGGTTAGAGCTCATAATTGCTCCAAAGGTGCTAACAGTATAGAGCAGTGTTTCCCAACCTTGGCAACGTGGAGATATTTGGACTTCAACTCCCAGAATCCCCCAGCCAGCGAATGCTGGCTGGGGAATTCTGGGAGTTGAAGTCCAGATATCTCCACGTTGCCAAGGTTGGGAAACACTGGTACAGAGGGCCAACAGAAGAGAATATTTGAAGCTCAGGGTTGAATTGTGGGGTCCTTGATGCTCTCTGAGCTTGGCAGTTTTCTTGCAGATGTTTCACCACCCAACTAGGGGGCATCATCAGTGCTGGAAGGTGGGGAGGGGGTTATGGAAAGGAGGAGGATTGTGGGATCCGTAGTGTTCTCCGAGCTTGGAGGTTTTCTAGCAGACCTTTCACTACCCAACTAAAGAACACCATCAGTGCATTGTAAGGACTGCATCGGGTAAGGTGGCTAGCCGTTCTCCCAGCGCCTAAGAGAGAAGACACTAGCCTAATTTTAAAGCCTTTGAGATCCTCCCACAGCCAAGCAGCTGTTAACAGGGGAAGCTGGGAAGGAGAAGCCAGGAGTTTAAACTTGTTTTAATTTTATTTATTTTGTCCAATACACAATGAGGGTTTTAGTGGGTATATATCTATATACACATAGTAAAATACATGATGAAGGTTATAGAGGAGATACTCATACTAAAATATATCTAAGAAAGAAGAGAAAAGAAGATATTTATTTATTTATTTATTTATTTATTTTGTCCAATGCACAATGAGGGTTTTAGTGGGTATATATCTATATACACATAGTAAAATACAGTGGTACCTCAAGATACGAACCCCTCGTCTTACGAACAACTCGTGATACGAACCCGGGGTTCAGAAAAAATTTGCCTCTTCTTACAAACGTTTTTCGAGTTACGAACACCAAACCTGAACTTCCGGGTTCGGCATTCGGAGGCTCCTGCGAAGCTGCGCGGCTATTTTAAAAGGTGACAGCCGGGCTGGGGGATTCCCAGCACCCCCCCCGAACCCCGAAGTTCGGCAAAAGTTCAGGGTTCGGGGGGGAGCTGGGAAGCCCCCCAGCCCGGCTGTCACCTTTTAAAATAGCCGCGCGGCTTTCTAGGAGCCTCCTGAAGCCGAACGCCAAACCCGAACTTCCGCGTTCAGCGTTCGGAGGCTCCTGGGAAGCCGCGCGGCTATTTTAAAAGGTGACAGCCGGGCTGAGGGGCTTCCCAGCAACCTCCCGAACCCCGAACCCCGAACTTCCGGGTTCGGGGGGGTGCTGGGAAGCCCCCCAGCCCGACGGTTACCTTTTAAAACAGCCTTCTGCCGGCGAGGGGCGAGGGTGCCTCCTGCGGCGGAGACATTTGGGGTTTTGGCTGGGGGAAAGGCAGGAGTTCCGGCGCTTCGCCTGCCCTCCCAGCCAAAAGGCAAAGCCGTGCAGCTCCACAGCCGCCGAAGGAGGCTTAACCCCGCCCCTCTGTCCCACCCATCGCCTGTGGTCGGCAGAAGAGCGGGGGCAGGCAGGAGGCAGTTCTTCGGCGGCTGTGGAGCTGCGCGGCTTTGCCTTTCGGCTGGGAGGCAGGTGAAGCGCTGGACCGCCTGCCTTTCCCCCAGCCACATTCGCCTTCCTCCACCACCAGCGGCATCCAGCACCTCCTCTTCTTGCTTCTTTACAAGATGACAGCTGGGCAGCGGCACGGAGGCTGGAGGCGGCGCCTGCTGCTTGCTCTCCTGGGGCCCCCGCAAAGATCACCTTTGGGAGCTTCCCAGCCAGGTCCCTTCCACGGGGCGGTGGCTGTGGCTCCCCCCAGTTCTCCCACGGACCTCTTCCACGCACCCCCGCCGCCGCCAACCTCCGCGCCGCCGCCCGGCTGTCATTTTGTAGAGAAGCGAGAAGAGGAGGAGGAGCTGGATGCTGGCGGCGGCGGAGGAAGGCAAATGCGGCTTGGAAGCTGGGAGGGGGGCGGAACGTCTTTGGCCACTTAGCTCTTCCTCCGAAAGGAAAGCGTGGAGGCTGCCTCTCTCCTCCCATATTCCGCCCCCCTCCCAGCTTCCAAGCCGCAGTCGCCTTCCTCCGCCGCCGCCAGCATCCAGCTCTTCCTCCGCTTCTCGCTTCTCTACAAAATGACAGCCGGGCGGAGCCTGGCGGCGGCGGAGGAAGGCAAATGCGGCTTGGAAGCTGGGAGGGGGGCGGAATATGGGAGGAGAGAGGCAGCCTCCATGCTTTTCTTTCGGAGGAAGAGCTAAGTGGCCAAAGACGTTCCGCCCCCCTCCCAGCTTCCAAGCCGCATTCGCCTTCCTCCGCCACTGCCAGCCTCCGCCCAGCTGTCATTTTGTAGAGAAGCGAGAAGCGGAGGAAGAGCTGGATGCTGCTGGTGGCGGAGGAAGGCGAATGCGGCCCGGAGCCTCCCAAACCCCGAACTTTTGCCGAACTTCCGGGTTCGGGGTTCGGAGGCTGCTGGGAAGCCCCCCCGCCCGGCTGTCACCTTTTAAAACAGCCCCCGGGCTGTTTTAAAAGGTGACAGCTGGGCGGCAGCGTTTTTTTTGCGTTTTTTTTTTTTGTTGTTGCACGGATTAATTGACTTTACATTGTTTCCTATGGGAAACAATGTTTCGTCTTACGAACCTTTCGTGTTACGAACCTCCCCCTGGAACCAATTAGGTTCGTATCTTGAGGTACCACTGTACATGATGAAGGTTATAGAGGAGATACTCATACTAAAATACAGTATATCTAAGAAAGAAGAGAAGTTATAGGAATAGAACATATCAATGAAAGAATAGAAGAAGAGATATAGGAATAGAAGAAAGGTATAGGAGATATAGGAGAGCAATAGGACAGGGGACGGAAGGCACTCTAGTGCAGGGGTCCCCAACCACCGGGCTGCGGACCAGTACCGGGCCGCGGGGCATGTTGCACCGGTCCGTGGAGTCAGCAGCTGCCGGCCCTCATGCCGCCACCCCCTCCCTCCAGCGCTTCGCCTCCCGTCGGGCAAGAGGCCTCGGGAGGCAGGTTCTGCCGGCCACAGGACGATGGATGGGACAGAGGGGCGGGAAGGACCGAGAGGCTCAAGCCTCTTTTGGCTTCTGCTGCGGGGCGCTTTTGCGTTTTTGGCTGGGGGGAGGCAGGAGGGCCAGCCTGACCCCCTCTCTCCAGCGCTTAGCTCCCGCTGGGCAAGAGGGCTTGGGAGGCAGGTTCTGCCGGCCACAGGACGATGGCGGGAAAGAGGGGCGGGGAGGACCAGCACCCCTATGCTTAATCCCGCCCCCAACCACGCCCCTTTCCGCCCCCACTGGGCCATAGAAAAATTGTCTTGCTGAAACTGGTCCCTGGTGGAAAAAACTTTGGGGACCACTGCTCTAGTGCACTTGTACTCGCCCCTTACTGACCTCTTAGGAATCTGGATAGGTCAACAGTAGATAATCTAAGGGTAAAGTGTTGGGGGTTTGGGGATGACACTATGGAGTCTGGTAATGAGTTCCACGCTTCGACAACTCGGTTACTGAAGTCATATTTTTTACAGTCAAGTAAAAAATATAGAAACATAGAAGTCTGACGGCAGAAAAAGACCTCATGGTCCATCTCGTGTGCCCTTATACTATTTCCTGTATTTTATCTTACAATGGATATATGTTTATCCCAGACATGTTTACATTCAGTTACTGTGGATTTACCAACCATGTCTGCTGGAAGTTTGTTCCAAGGATCTACTACTCTTTCAGTGAAATAATATTTACTCACGTTGCTTTCGATCTTTCCCCCAACTAACTTCAGATTGTGTCCCCTTGTTCTTGTGTTCACTTTCCTATTAAAAACACTTCCCTCCTGGACCTTATTTAACCCTTTAATATATTTAAATATAAGGCCTTGTTCTGTTTTTCAGGAGGTGGCAATTGAGGGGGTGGGGGGGGTGGGGGTGGGGTGTCCTGCCAATTGCCAGGGAGAGGGGTGGAGGGCTAAGCATCTAACAATCTTCCTGGTGTGGCTCTTGCCCACAACTTCGGACCGCCCAACCTCCGCCCTGCCCTCCTGGGGCTCTGCAGCTCCGAGCAATGATGAGGCAGATTGGATGAAAGGGCTGCATTGAGGGCTTAAAAAACAAGCAGCTCTCCTCCCCCCCCTCCACCCCATGCGTGATCTTCCCTAGCTATTACATCATGTTGGCGCTGCACAGTCAGTGTTCTGGCTGGATTCTGCCAATGCTGCGGTTCCTGGTGCCCAGCCTGCATTAAGAATATCTCGCATTTTTGCTCCTGGATGGGGCCTGGCCAAGCCCAGCCCTTTCCATCAGCCCTCCAGAGTTAGTTGCAAGCTTCTTTGTTAGGAATCTCGGCTCAGAGCTCCTGCTTTAACAGGCCTTAGCATAAGAAAGCCCCCCCCCCCTCCCACCGCCCACCTGGCCTCTGGCAACAGATTGTGTAGCACAGAATAATTGCCACAATATTTGTTGCTCCTCTTAGACACTGGAGACATAGCAGTAGCACGTAGACTTATGCATTACAGTGTTCCCTCACTTTTTGCAGGGGATGCGTTCCGAGACCGCCCGTGAAAGTCGAATTTCCGCGAAGTAGAGATGCGGAAGTAAATACACTATTTTTGGCTATGGACTGTATCACAAGCCTTCCCTTAACACTTTAAACCCTTAAACTGCGATTTCCCATTCCCTTAGCAACCATTTAGATTATTACTCACCATGTTTATTTATTAAAGTTTATTAAAAAAATATTTATTAAAGGTGGATGAATGTTTGGCGATGACATATGACGTCATCGGGCAGAAAAAATCGTGGTATAGGGGGGGAAATGGCGAAGTATTTTTTTAATTAATATTTTTGAAAAAACCGTGGTATAGACTTTTCGCGAAGTTCGAACCTGTGAAAATCGAGGGAACACTATATATTTAATTTAAACATGCCTGGGATAAACATATATCCATCCTAAGATAAAATACAGAAAATAGTATAAGGGCAGACTAGATGGACCAGGAGGTCTTTTTCTGCGGTCAATCTTCTATGTTTCTATGTCTCTATGCATAGCTTCACAGTGCATTTACAGCCTCTCTAAGCGGTTTACAGAATCAGCCTCTTGCCCCCAAAGATTTTAGTGACCTCAGAAGGACAGAAGACTGAGTCCGATGTTAAGCCGGTGAGATTTGAACTGCCAAGCTGCAGCTAGCAGTTGGCCAAGTGTGATTGGACACACAAGGAATTTATCTTGGTGCATATGCTCTCAGCGTACATAAAAGAAAATATACATTTGTCAAGAATCATGTGGTGTACAACAATGATTGTCATAAGGGTCAAATAAGCAATGAAGAAGCAATATTAATAAAAATCTTAGGATACAAGCAATAAGTTACAGTCCTACAGTCCTAAGTGGGAGGAAAAGGATGATAGGAATGATGAGAAAAACTAGTAGAATAGAAGTGCAGACTTAGTAAATAGTTTGACATTGTTGAGGGAATTATTTGTTTAGCAGAGTGATGGCGTAGGGAAAAAACTGTTCTCGTGCCTAGTTGTCTTGGTGTGCAGTGCTCTATAGCGACGTTTTGTGGGTGGGAGTTGAAACGGTTGATGTCCAGGACGCGAAGGGTCAGTCAATATTTCCCCCGCCCTCTTTTTGACTCGTGCAGTCTACAGGTCCTCAAGGGAAGGCAGGTTGGCAGCCATTGTTTTTTTCTGCAGTTCTGATTCTCCTCTGAAGTCTATGTCGGTCCTGTTGGGTTGCAGCACCAAACCAGGCAGTGATAGAGGTGCAGATGACAGACTCAGTGATTCCTCCGTAAAAGAGCAATCAGCTGAGAATCCCAACGTAGTCACAAAGCGAGCTAGGTCCAACATCTTTAAATTCCGTCTCCAAGCAGGGGCTGACCAAATGCGCGTATGGCATTTAGCAAAAACATCCACTAGATTGAACCTTCACATAAGGAAGGAAGGAAAAGGGGAAAGGGGAAAAGATGGGGACAAAGAGAAAGGGGGAAAAGGAGGGAAGGAAAGGAAGGAAAAGGGGGTAAAAGATGATACACTTTCCATAAGAGAAAAACAGAATGGGAAGGGACCATGGAGGTCTTCTACTGCCCAAACAGGAGACCCCATACCCGTGATGGCAAACCTCACCTACAAAAAGATATTGACAAAATTGAACGGGCCCAAAGACGGGCTACAATAATGGTGGAAGGTCTTCAGCATAAAACGTATCAGGAAAGACTTCATGAACTCAATCTGTCTAGTCTGGAGGACAGAAGGAAAAGTGGGGACATGATCGAAACATTTAAATATGTGAAAGGGTTAAATAAGGTTCAGGAGGGAAGTGTTTTTAATAGGAAAGTGAACACAAGAACAAGGGGACACAATCTGAAGTTAGTTGGGGGAAAGATCAAAGGCAACATGAGAAAATATTATTTTACTGAAAGAGTAGTAGATCCTTGGAACAAACTTCCAGCAGACGTGGTTGGTAAATCCACAGTAACTGAATTGAAACATGCCTGGGATAAACATATATCCATCCTAAGATAGAATACAGGAAATAGTATAAGGGCAGATGACATGGACCATGAGGTCTTTTTCTGCCGTCAGTCTTCTATGTTTCTATGGCATGCGTACCCAAAGTGGCGCATGAAGCTATGTTGCCTGGCAAGCACAGCCTTGCATGTTTGTCTTCCAGGTTTCTGGCGGCGTATGTGTGTGTGTGGGATGATCAGCTGCCCTTTGCGCAGGCAGCAGTGCTGAAAATCAGTGTGGGCATGCAGGCTGGCCAGCTGATTGTCAGCTGCACCATGTGTGCCAGAACCTGGAAATTCGGCTTTCCAAGAGCATGATCCCTATGCACACACGCAGTGTCAAAACCCTCCCTGCGCGTGTGTGATGGCCATGTGCAGTAGAACCCAGTAAGTTCAGCTTTTGGGAACGTGGCCCTGATGAGCACACGTGTGTGCGACAATTTCAGTGTGAACTTTTTGGCACTTAGTGGTACGAAAAGGTTATGTATTTATGTATTATTTATTACACTGTTTTTATTACTGTTGTGAGCCACCCCGAGTCTTTGGAGACGGGCAGCATGCAAATTAATAAATTATTATTATTAAATTGTTATTATTTATTTATTTGATTTTTATGCCACCCTTCTCCTTAGACTCAGGGCAGCTTACAACACGTTAGCACTAGCACTTTTTAACTGAGCCAGCACCTTGCCCCCACAATCCGGGTCCTCATTTGGCCCACCTGGGAAGGATGGAAGGCTGAGTCAAGCCGGTGATGAGATTTGAACCGCTGACTTGCAGATCTACAGTCAGCTTCAGTGGCCTGCAGTACTGCACTCTACCTGCTGCGCCCCCCCGGCTAACACATCCTCCTCCTGGGGAATGGATGGATGGCGCCCCCTTTGTCCAGTGAGGTTTTCAGCGAGTAGAGCTTTTGGGCGAGACCACCCCCAAACTTTTTTCTGTTTTTTGGTCTTGCAGGCACGGGATGTGCGCACCAACGAAGTGGTGGCCATCAAGAAAATGTCTTACAGTGGGAAGCAATCAAACGAGGTAAGTGAACAAGGTCCTTGGGTGCCTGTTGGGTTAAAATCCTGCCTGCCTTGAGGAAGGAAACCGGCCAGAAGAATTAAGCACATGGGAAATGTGACATAAGGACATAAGCAGAGCCCTGCTGAATGGGGCCAAAGCCCATGGAGTCCAGAATTCTGTGGCCCACAGTGGCCCCCCAATTGTCCATGGGGATCTTGAGCAGAAAGAGTAGTAAGACTTTCCCTTGACCCCAACAAATGGGACCCAAGGGAACCCTGCCTGCCTCAACCAACATAGAGGCGGCACATGGACATCCATTTCAATAACCACCTCTGATACATTTGGCATCCATGAATCTGTCTAATGCTGCCTTGAAGCTATCCAGGCTGACAGCTGTCACGACCTCCATAAACCAAGGACCCCTCTGGGTGAAGAAATGTTTCCCTTTATTTGCCCTCGCTTTCTCACCTATGAGCTTTAGGGAGTTTCCCCTCGTCCTGGTTTCCTGTGATAGAGAAAACAATTTTTCTCCATCCACCTTTTCTATCCCATTTTTTAATTCCCCCCGCCCCCCCCATTTTTATACACTTTGATCAAGTCACCCCTTAAACGCCAGTGACAAAGCCTTCTGATCAGCCAGCCGTGCCCTTCTGGGTGTGTATAGATAGAAAAATGGTTTGCCATGAGAAGACACTGCCCGCATGGCCCCTGGATTGGGCCCGAAGGCGAAAGGAAGCAGTATGCCCCCTCCCATATTTGGGGGTACCCAGTAACGGGCAGCCATTCACGGCCCTACTGGAACGCTCGTGAAGGGGGCGCACGCACGCCCACCCTTCAAGTTCCTGTGCATGTGCAGAGTCATGGGCTGAAGCCATCTCTCCCGGGAGCCACCAGCAGGAAGAAATCCTGCAGGAAGGGAAGGATTTCTTCCCACTGGGATGGGACCACTGCCGGGATGGACCGCCGTTGCCGCAGAGGACCCAGCCCTGTGACTGCTGGCTGGCTGCATTGGCAGAGGCGCCCCGGTTAGTATTTATTTATTTTATTTTAATTTATTTTAATTTATTTTAATTTATTTAATTTATTTTTATTTATTTATTTATTTATTTATTTTATTCATTCATTCATTCATTCATTCATTCATTCATTTATTAGATTTGTATGCCGCCCCTCTCTGAAGACTCGGGGCGGCTAACAACAATATAAAAAAGACAATGTAAACAAATCTAATATTAAAAGACAATCTAAAAAACCCCAATTTAAAGAACCAATCATACATACAAACATACCATGTATAAATTCTATAAGCCTAGTGGGGAGGGAATATCTCAGTTCCCCCATGCCTGACGACAGAGGTGGGTTTTAAGGAGCTTGCGAAAGGCAAGGAGGGTGGGGGCAACTCTGATCTCCGGGGGGAGCTGGTTCCAGAGGGTCGGGGCCGCCACAGAGAAGGCTCTTCTCCTGGGTCCCACCAAACGACATTGCTTAGTCGATGGGACCCGGAGAAGGCCAACTCTGTGGGACCTAACCGGTTGCTGGGATTCGTGCGGCAGATTTCTTCCTTTTGGTGGCCTGGGAGCAGGACTAACCGGGGCGCCTCTGCTGATACAGCCAGCCGGCAGCCAGTGGCCTGGGTCCTACACGGTGACGGCAGTGGCGGTCCATCCCGCCCAGCAGCCACCAGAAGGAAGAAATCCTGCAGGAAGGAGAGCAGCTTGTTGGGGAGACGACGTGGCTCCCTCTTCCCCCACTTGCAGATCATCGGGGAGACTCTGGCGAGCAGGCGAAGCGGGAGCCACGTCGTCTCCCCGGCGAGCCGCTCTCCTTCCTGGGTGGGACGGTGAGATTCAGCTGCTGCACATGCACAGAGGCCGAATTTCGCGTGCACGCGCGTTCACTGCTGGCGGTGATGAAGCTGCACATGCAGCTTCATTTCCGCCGGTGGAACAGTGTTCCACGCCATCCCCCTTGCTGCCCAAAACTGGGTATACCACATGGTTCAACAGAAAACACTGTGTCTGTTTGTGTGTGTGCATATGGAAATATATAACAAAGTTGGGAGATTAAAATTTTGGTCAAACTAAACATTTCAGAAAGCAAGTTTCGAAAACTCCAGACCGTGCAGAATGCAGCTGTGAGAGCAATCATGGCCTTTCCCAAAAATGCCCATGTCACACCAACACTCCGCAGTCTGCATTGGTTGCCGATCAGTTTCCGGTCACAATGCAAAGCCCTTCATGGCACCGGGACCGTCTTCTGCCGCACGAATCCCAGCGACCAGTTAGGTCCCACAGAGTGGGCCTCCTCCGGGTCCCGTCAACAAAACAATGTCTTTTGGCGGGCCCCAGGGGAAGGGCCTTCTCTGTGGCGGCCCCGGCCCTCTGGAACCAACTCCCCCCAGAGATTAGAATTGCCCCCACCCTCCTCGCCTTTCGTAAGCTCCCTAAAACCCACCTCTGCCATCAGGCATGGGGGAAATGAGATATTCCTTTCTCCCTAGGCCTCTACAATTCATGCATGGTAAGTTTGTGTATATGGATGTTTGGTTTTACAATAAGGGTTTTTTAGTTGTTTTAGTATTGGATTTACATGCTGTTTTTTATTACTGTTGTTAGCTGCCCCGAGTCTGCGGAGAGGGGCGGCATACAAATCCAATAAATAAGTAAGTAAGTAAGTACGGTAAGTAAGTAAGTAAGTAAGTAAGTAAGTAAGTAAGTAAGTAAGTAAGTAAGTAAGTAAGTAAGTAAGTAAGTAAGTTCCCGTTCTGCGCATGAATTTATTATTTTTATTTCTGGTAACAGCCCTACCTACCCTTCTGGGCAGAGAATTAGAATGAATTTGTCCTTGGTTGCCCACATGTTCAGCTTCCTGGATTCGATGACTCGTTCTTCTTTTTAAAGTTTTCCTGCCCTCTTACAAAGCGGCTCCTTTTTTATCTCCTACAGAAATGGCAGGATATCATTAAGGAAGTGAAATTCCTCCAACGGATTCAGCATCCGAACAGTATAGAGTACAAAGGCTGCTACCTGCGGGACCATACAGCATGGGTGAGCCAATATTTATTTTAGTCCTTTGATTTTATTAGTATCCCGCCTTTATTATTTCTGTAAAACAACGGAAGGCAGCAAACATATCTGATGCTTCTTTCTCCTCCTCACAACGGCCCTGTGAGGTTGGGTTGGGCTGAGAGAGGGGAACGTAGATAAATAAAAAGTAATAAAACTTAAAAACAAATAAAACTCAAAACAAAAATGAATGTGAGAATATTGGCTATAGGGAAACTGCATAGAACAAGCTGGTGAAAATGAAAGAGAGTTAGGAAACCTATCGAAATCTTTCTTTCTCCGCCACCTGTGCTGCCCTCTTAACAATTCTTTTTTCTTTCCATGTGCTGCAGCTTGTTATGGAATATTGTTTAGGGTCAGCATCAGATTTACTAGAAGGTAAGTTCATTTTTTTTAATGAACCCTAATTAATTATAGGAAAAAATTAAGACTTAGACAACATATTAGAGACAGTTTCTCAGACTTTAATAATAGATGTGTCGTGTTGCCAAGTTTACTAAATAGTGGCTTGTTGAATACACTGAATTTCTATAAATCGTGATCTGTAAGCCACAGTGACTTAGACATCACAATATATCAAGCAACAAAACATTAAAAAATATATTAAAAACTGATGTACATGGAATTACATTATAATGATTGGTGAATTCAGCTGGGTGTTTTTTTTTTTAAAAAAAATGTTTTTGTCCTACTTCCAGGAATATTTCTAATCTGTTTCTTTCCTTAACTATTATTTAAATAATATTTTACCTTTATTTAATATTATTCTTGCAGTGTTCAGCAAAAAGAGCATGTATCCATCCATGGGCTTCATAAGAGATTGAAGATTTATTTATTTATTTATTGATTGATTGATTGATTGGATTTGTATGCCGCCCCTCTCCGTGGACTCGGGGCGGCTAACAACAGTGATAAAAACAGAATATAAAAATCCAATACTAAAACAGCTAAAAACGCTTGTTATAAAACCAATCATACATACAAACATACCATGCATAAATTGTAGAAGCCTAGGAGGAAAGAATATCTTAGTTCCCCCATGCCTGATGGCAGAGGTGGGTTTTGAGGAGCTTACGAAAGGCAAGGAGGGTGGGGGCTATTCTAATCTCTGGGGGGAGTTGGTTCTAGAGGGCTGGGGCCACCACAGAGAAGGCTCTTCCCCTGGGTCCCGCCAACCAACATTGTTTAGTTGATGGGACCCGGAGAAGGCCCACTCTATGGGACCTAACTGGTCGCTGGGATTCGTGCAGCAGAAGGCGGTCCCTGAGATAATCTGGTCTGGTGCCATGAAGGGCTTTATAGGTCATAACCAACACTTTGAATTGTGACCGGAAACTGATCGGCAACCAATGTAGACTGCGGAGTGTTGGTGTGACGTGGGCATATTTAGGGAAGCCCATGATTGCTCTCGCAGCTGCATTTTGCATGATCTGAAGTTTCCGAACACTCTTCAAAGGTAGCCCCATGTAGAGCACGTTACAGGAGTCGAGCCTCGAGGTGATGAGGGCATGAGGGACTGTGAGCAGTGAGTCCCGGTCCAAATAGGGCCACAACTGGTGCACCAGGCGGACCTGGGCAAACGCCCCCCTCGCCACAGCCGAAAGATGGTTCTCTAATGTGAAGCTGTGGATCGAGGAGGACGCCCAAGTTGCGGACCCTCTCTCTAAGATTACCTAAACTATCATTGGGTGGCTTGAATTTAGGCTGTGTGGCTGAAGAGGAAATCTTGAAATGAGGGTTCCCTAACCTGGCAATTTTCAAACGGGTGGACTTCAGTTCCCAGAATTTCCCAGCCACCTGCGAATTGAAGCCCTCCCTTCCTAAAAGTTGCCAAGGCTGGACTCCCTGGTTTAATGCCATCACTGCCCCTGCTAACAGTGCCTCTCTTTCCTCCAGTTCATAAAAAGCCATTGCAAGAAGTGGAAATTGCTGCCATCACCCATGGTGCTCTCCAAGGATTGGCCTATTTGCATTCCCACAACCTGATCCACCGGTGAGTCCTTTACTATTTATTTATTTATTTATTTATTATTTGGATTTGTATGCCGCCCCTCTCCGAAGACTCGGGGCGGCTCACAACAAGTGAAACAAATCATAAGTAATCCAATTAATTAAAATATTTAAAGATTAAAAAAACCCCATATACTAACAGACACACACACAAGCATACCATGTATAAATTAAACGTGCCCAGGGGGAGATGTTTAATTTCCCCATGCCTGACGGCAAAGGTGGGTTTTGAGGAGTTTACGGAAGGCAGGAAGAGTAGGGGCAGTTCTGATCTCCGGGGGGAGTTGGTTCCAGAGAGCTGGTGCCGCCACAGAGAAGGCTCTTCCCCTGGGGCCCGCCAACCGACATTGTTTAGTTGACGGGACCCGGAGAAGGCCCACTCTGTGGGACCTAATCGGTCGCTGGGATTCGTGCGGCAGGAGGCAGTCTCGGAGGTATTCTGGTCCTATGTGTCTGTGTGTCTCTCCTTGCCTTGATTCCTGCTGTAACATCACAAAATGAACATTCAACGTAGATAAAAAGGAAATGTCCTATACTTAGGCAAGGAAAAAACTGTTGGTGTGTCTCGGTATAGCTAGGCTATGAGACCTTTGACATACACTGAGCAGAGAATTTTAACAAAGTGTGGATGTGTGGTAAAGCCAAATAAAAAGACACAGACTTAGTTATGCTGAATAAGTGTTTACATATATACAAAACAGAAACAATCCATGACAAGCACTAAGCCAACACAAGCACTAAGCAAGTACACTCCCCCTCAAGGCAAAGCAGAAGTGAATGAGCCTTAAAGCATCATTGAGGGAAGGAGCACTGGCGCCCTCTTATGGCGAACCAGCCCAAAACATTATAAAATGAATGAAATCCTCGGTCGGTTGTATTAACAGAGGGAGAGAATCAAGATCATGCGAAGTGTTAATACCACTTTATAAGGCCTTGGAAAGGACACACTTGGAATGTGGCATTCTGTTTTTGTCACCATGACGTAAAAAGGATGTTGAGACTCTAGAAAAAGTGCAGAGAAAAGCAACGAAGAGGATGAGGGGATAAATGGAGGCTAAAACATACGAAGAATAGTTCACGTACCCACAGAGAGGGCTCTGTGTGCCACCTGTGGCATGTGTGCCATAAGTTCATCATCATGCAACGAGAAGATCTCCAAGGTCCTGCCAGCACTGCAATTCTATGGATGGATGGATGGATGGATGGATGGATGGATGGATGGATGGATGGAGAGAGAGAGAGGGGAGGGAGGGAGGGAGGAGAAGAAAGGAAGGACAAAGAGGAGAGGGAAAGGATCCACAATGCAAAAAGGATGTGGAGACCCTAGAAAAAGTGTGGAGAAGAGCAACCAAGATGATTAGGGCAGTGTTTCCCAACCTTGGCAATTTTAAGATATTTGGATTTCAACTACTAGAATTCCTCAGCCAGCATTTGCTGGCTGGGGAATTCTGGGAGTTGAAGTCCAAATATCTTCAAGTTGCCAAGGTTGGGAAACACTGGATTAGGGGACTGGAAGGTAAAACCTATGAAGAATGGTTGCTGGAATTGACTATTGGTCCAGTCTAATGAAAAGGAGGACCAGGGGTGACGTGATAGCAGTCTTTCCATATTTGAATAGCTGCCCCAAAGAAGAGGGTGTCTACTATTCCCCAAAGACCCTAGGACAAGAAACAATGGACGGAAACTAATCAAAGAGTGAAGCAACCTGGAATTAAAGGAGAAATTTCCCAACAGTGAATTTTGAATTATAAAGTTGTTCCACAATTAATCAGTGGAACAACTTGCCTCTAGAAGTTGTGGGTGAACCATCAGAGGAGGCTTTCAAGAACAGACTGGAAGAGCCATTGGTTTGGAATGGTCTCTTGCTCCATCAGGGGGTTGGACTAGATGCCCTCTAAGATCCCTCCGGTTATTCTATGTTCTATTTTTGGACCTTCTGAACCAGCTGTTTTCTACTTCTCCATCCAGAGTTTTGCTGAACTCGCATGGTAGGGCCCGCAGAGAGGGAAAGGGAGCCAAAGAGAGGCACAGCCCGCTATAAATAAATTCTCTTTTGCAGAGACAGAATGGGGCGTCATCACCATTTATTGGGATATTTAAAAAATGCTGTGTTTTTCTTTTCTAGAAATAAATTGTGAAACGAACTTTAGATTTTAGAAAATTATCCACCTGTGCGTGTTAATTACAAGGACAGTGGTCCCTCATTTATCGCGGGTGTCACGTTCGAGGACCACTCACAATAAACGAATTTCCGCAAAGTAGGGATAATGCGACAAAATCTCTCTCTCTCTCTCTCTCTCCCACACACAAACATTCTATTCTATTCTATTCTATTTTTTTCCATATTCTTGACAAATGTATCTTTTCTTTTATGTACACTGAGAGCATATAAACCAGAGACAAATCCCTTGTGTGTCCAATCATTCTTGGTCAATAAAGAATTCTGTTCTATTATATTATATTATATTATATTATATTATATTATATTTATTATATTATATTATATTATATTATATTATATTATATTATATTATATTATATTATATTATATTATATTATATTCAATATCTTTTTGTAGGTGAGGTCTCCAGAACTGAACACAGTATTCCAAGCGCTGGTGAGACCACATTTGGAATAATACTGTGTCCAATTCTGGAGACCTCACCTACAGAAAGATATTGACAAAATTGAACGGGTCCAAAGACGGGCTACAAGAATGGTGGGAGGTCTTAAGGTCTTTGCTATCTCCTGGTCCATCTAGTCTGCCCTTATACTATTTCCTGTATTTTATCTTAGGATGGATATATGTTTATCCCAGGCATGTTTAAATTCAGTGACTGTGGATTTACCAACCACGTCTGCTGGAAGTTTGCTCCAAGCATCTACTCCTCTTTCAGTCAAATAATATTTACTCACGTTGCTTCTGATCTTTCCCTCAACTAACCTCAGATTGTGTCCCCTTGTTCTTGTGTTCACTTTCCTATTAAAAACACTTCCCTCCTGAACCTTATTTAACCCTTTAACATATTTAAATGTTTCGATCATGTCCCCCCTTTCCCTTCTGTCCTCCAGACTATACAGATTGAGTTCATGAAGTCTTTCCTGATACGTTTTATGCTTAAGACCTTCCACCATTCTTGTAGCCCGTCTTTGGACCCTTTCAATTTTGTCAGTATCTTTTTGTAGGTGAGGTCTCCAGAACTGGACACAGTATTATTCCAAATGGGGTCTCACCAGCGCTCTATACAGCGGCATCACAGTCAGGAACTACTCGTATTCTATTTTTTCCCCTTGTGGGTAAACGTGTGGCTTTCCTTCCTTTCGTTCCCAGGGACATCAAGGCAGGAAACATTCTACTGACAGAACCCGGACAGGTGAAGCTTGCTGATTTTGGATCGGCTTCCATCGCCTCCCCTGCCAATTCATTTGTGGGAACTCCTTACTGGTAAATTAATTAAATTAATTTAATTTAATTTATTACATTTATCAGCCACCCAACTCCTTTCGGACTCTGGGCGGCGAACAAATAATGTAAACAGTATAAAATAAGCAATATAAATAGCATAAAACAGTACAATAGTACCTCTAGATACGAGCTGCTCCACATGCAAGTATTCCAAGTTACGAGCCACGACAGGAGCGAAATTTCTGTTCGATACCTAAGCTCAAATTCGGGATACGAGCCGAGCTTCCACTAGGTGGCGCAAGAATCCTTGCTTCTGGTTATCTCGGCAGGGAAAAACAGGCTAAAGGCATTCGTTTGTTCGAGATACGAGTTGATCGAAATACGACCTCAGTTCTGGAACGAATTAAACTCGTATCTAGAGGTACTACTGTATAACAATGTAAAATCCTTCAACATTCATTCATTAAACACATTCATTCCTTTTGGCCGGAGCTGAGTGGAATAGCTTAATGGCCCCAGGCCTGCCGGCAAAGCCAGGTTGTCAAGGCCTTTCGGAAGGCCAGTAGGTTGGGGACAGTACGAATCTCCAGGAGTAGCTGGTTCCAGAGAGGAGGACCCACCACAGAGAAGGCCCTCCTCCACGGTCCCACCGGTTGCGATTATTTAGCCGATAGGACCTGGAGAAGGCCAACCCTGTTGCAATAGGTTCCCCTGGGCTAAGAGCTGAAGGTTCGGCTGAATGATTTATTATTATTATTATTATTATTATTATTATTATTATTATTATTATTATTTATTAGGTTTGTATGCCGCCCCTCTCCGTAGACTCGGGGCGGCTCACAACAATAACAAAGACAATGTAAGAACAAATCTAATAATTAAAAAAAACACTAAAAACCCCATTATTAAAAGCAAGCATACACACAAACATACCATGTATAAACTGTATAGGCCCGGGGGAGATGTCTCAGTTCCCTCATGCCTGACGGCAGAGATGGGTCTTAAAAACTTTACGAAAGGCAAGGAAGATGATCTCCGGGGGGGAGCTGGTTCCAGAGGGTCGGGGCCGCCACAGAGAAGGCTCTTCTCCTGGGTCCCGCCAAACGACATTGTTTAGTTGACGGGACCCGGAGAAGGCCAACTCTGTGGGACCTAGCCGGTCGCTGGGATTCGTGCGGCAGAATATTATTAAAGTTATTGACCAAATTATTAATGTATTAATTAAATTGTTTAAAATTATTTACTTACTAAACTTATATGCCACCCATCTCCCTTTCAACTCCCACCTTCCGCTTGCTTGATTTTGGGCAGGTCACGGTGTCATAAAGTGAAACATATTTAAGCATCAAAAAACATGAAGAGGATTTAAACGTTATCATAGAACAATCCATTACTTTGGATTGCCGTTCTACGCAGTTGATAAACAGGGTGGAGGTGGGATCTTCTGATCTACTGACCACCTCCAAAATGGGACGCCCCGGTTGGAACGTCGAGCCAGTTAGCAGAGTCCTTGTGGACAGCCAGGAAGGGGGGGGGGGACGGATTTTGTTAGGAGGGGCCTGTGAGGCGCCAAGTTGAACTAGGCAGAGCTAGGTCACATCCAGTTGCCAACTGCCAACCTGTGGGAAGATGCGTGCGTAAACGGCATGTGCAGTTTAAAACAGCTAATTGAACTCTTTGCTGGTGGATCTGGCTGTTGGCGCTTAACGTTGTGTCTTTCCGTTTGCTTTTTAGGATGGCCCCAGAAGTGATCCTGGCCATGGACGAAGGGCAGTATGATGGTAAAGTTGACGTGTGGTCTCTTGGGATCACCTGCATTGAATTAGGTGAGCCCCCTGTGGGTCATCTGGGGTCTCTGGCTTCTCTTTGACCCGCTGCTAGACAAATCAGCCATCGGCAGGCACACAGGGGTCAACAATAGCTGCACACCGTTCGAAGAGACCATCCCAAAGCCAGAAAGGAAACAATTTAAATTGTTAGGCAGCCCATCTCTCTACCAAGCATATTTCAGCTTAGAACTCCATAAATAACAGAATCAAACAGTGATAGGATTAAAATGTCAGACCTTAAAACAGGAGGGCCAAGCTCAAATTTCAGACACACACACATTTGAAAATTCAAAACAATGTTCTTTATAATGAAAATTCCCTTAACCTAAGCCCTCTTTTAGTATAGCCAAGAGCCCTCGTCTCCAAACAAACTGGTAATTTGTACAAGTCCCTTATCAGTTCTGAGATACTTAGCTTGCAGCTGTGAGGCAATTCACAGTCCTTCTTCTTTCACAAAGTGACACACACTTTGCTCTGGGTTAGTTTCAAAGCGAGGGAAAATCAGCACACAAAGGTCAAAGTCAGTAAAGCAGGCACGAAACACAATGATCAGATAATCCTCCACAATGGCCAAACCCACAGGCTGCTCTTTAAAGCAGCCTCACTAATGACCACAGCCCCACCCAACCACAGGTGGCCTCATTTTCTTTGATAATCATCTCTCAGTTGTTGCTGCCTATGCATCGCTCTCCGCATGCGTGGCTGTATCATTAACTCTTGTTCTGAATCCAAAGAGGAGCTAGAGAATTGATCTCCTTCTGAGCTGCCTGCCACACTCTTCTCCTCCCTGTCACTCATGTCTTCTTGGTCAGAGGAGGATCTGGCCCGTGCGGCCACCCTGTAAACGGTAAATGACTGGGCCCGCGGTGCCTTTGCCAGCGAGCAGAGGGTTGCAGGAGGCTGTCTCAGCCAGAAACGGAACTTGGGAGCCCATTTTCACTGGGCGTGCCATAGCTTTGCCATCACTGAGCTACACCAGGGGTAGGCTGGCTCTTCTAACTCCCAGAATTCCTGAGGTAGCATGATTGGCTCAAGAACTCTGGGAGTTGAAGTCCACAAGTCATGGAAGAGCCCACTTGGCCTACCCCTGAGCTAGACCTTTAAAATTAATACTAAGACAGGTAGGATCTCACCTTATCTCATCTTCATCCTCTAAATCTTAAACCCCTGGGCTGAGAACCAGAACTGGATCAGTCGCGTAACCACGGAAATGTTTTATTTCCACACGTGTGGGATTAGGTCGCATGTGTGAAACCATCCCCCTCCCGTCACCACTGCCAGTCCCTGGGGCCAAAAAGGGTAGAGACCACTACTCTAAATCACCACCACGTCTCACCGATCTGTTCGGCACGACTGCCTGTTTTAAGACAGGGTGGTTTTCTCCAGTGGGGGCAAAGAGCAAAGTAGGAGACTTGGCAGCAGTTGCGTTCGTGGGTCTTTCTCATCCCTCCCCCCATTCCCCCCCGGGGGCCTGAGGGACAGGAGGGGGGATGTCAGTGGGGTGGCAAGAGAGGAGGTGTCCCCCGCAGGGTCTAAAGCCCGCCCTTTTCTCTTTCGCACAGCGGAACGGAAGCCCCCGTTGTTTAACATGAACGCCATGAGTGCCTTATATCACATAGCGCAGAATGAATCCCCCCTCCTCCAGTCCAGCGAGTGGTGAGTCGGGGCGGGTCTCGGAGGGGGGAGTGGAAGATGTTGGGGGCTGAACTGAGGCCTTTGGGGGAGCAGCCTCCTCAGATTGGCTGCCTTGTCTGTCTGTCAACTTCCTGCCTACCTACCTACTCACCTTCTCTCTCTAACATATATCAGATCTCTCTATATATATCATCTATCTGTCCATATATATGTCTACCATTAGTTATATCTGTCAATCAATTTGTCATCTATTTATATATGTTTATACATTATCTATCCATTCACCCACCCACTTACCTAGCTCTGTTTGTCCCTCTCTGTCCATCTACCTATCTACCTATGTCTGTCTGTCTATCTTATAGCAATAGCAATAGCACTTAGACATGTATACCACTTCACAAAGCTTTACATCCCTCTCTAAGCGGTTTAAAGAGTCAGCATATCGGTCCCAACAGTCTGGGTCCTCATTTGACCCACCTTGGAAGGATGGAAGGCTGAGTCAACCTTGAGCGGCTGGTGAGATTTGAACTGCTGAACTATCAATTGGCTGCACTCTAACCATTGCGTCATCCTGGCTCTAATTGGCCACTTCCCCTAGCCTATTTAAGGGATGATGACAATGGAGTCAATTTGCAGGAAACATCTTCGTTCATATTATACTTCCTGTCTTGAATTCAGAAACGTCTGTTCAGCTCTTGTTTTCCAGCATCATTTTTCCTGCAAATTGCTTTTGGGCGTTTCGCCAACCACAGTAAGACTGCTGTGATCTGAAAGGCTTTGTGTCAGAATTCAGTTATTTTTCCTTGGACTTTTGCTGGCTGTTAATGGAATTGAATTATAGATACGTTATGTATCTATAATTATACATTATAGATATATAATTGTTGATATAGCAATAGCATTTAGACTTATGTACCATTTCACAGTGCTTTACAGCTCTCTCTAAGTGTTCATAGAGAGTAAGCACATAGAAACATAGAAGACTGACGGCAGAAAAAGACCTCCTGGTCCATCTAGTCTGCCCTTATACTATTTCCTGTGTTTTATCTTACAATGGATCTATGTTTATCCCAGGCATGTTTAAATTTAGTTTAGATTTATCTACCACGTCTGCTGGTAGTTTGTTCCAAGGATCTACTACTCTTTCAGTAAAATAATATTTTCTCATGTAGCTTCTGATCTTTCCCCCAACTAACTTCAGATTGTGTCCCCTTGTTCTTGTGTTCACTTTCCTATTAAAAACACTTCCCTCCTGAACCCTATTTAACCCCTGAACATATTTAAATGTGTCGATCATGTCCCCCCTTTTCCCTCTGTCCTCCAGACTATACAGATTGAGTTAATTAAGTATTTCCTGATACGTTTTATGCTGAAGACCTTCCACCATTCTTGTAGCCCGTCTTTGGACCCGTTCAATTTTGTCAATATCTTTTTGTAGGTGAGGTCTCCAGAACTGAACACAGTATTATTCCAAATGTGGTCTCACCAGCACTCTATATAGCGGGATCATAATCTCCCTCTTCCTGCTTGTGATACCTCTAGCTATGCAGCCAAGCATCCTACTTGCTTTTCCTACCGCCTGACCACACTGCTCACCCATTTTGAGACTGTCAGAAATCCCCACCCCTAAATCCTTCTCTTCTGAAGTTTTTGCTAACACAGAACTGCCAATGCAATACTCAGATTGAGGATTCCTTTTCCCCAAGTGCATTATTTTACATTTGGAAACATTAAACTGCAGTTTCCATTGCTTTGACCATTTATCTAGTAAAGCTAAATCATTTAACATATTACATATTACATATTGCCCCCAACAATCTGCGTCCTCATTTTACTGACCTGGGAAGGACAGAAGGCTGAGTCAACCTATATTTAACATATAGAAATGGATGTGCTAATCATATAATTAACAGCCCTTGTTCAGAAAAGACTGATTTAAACTGTGTTAGAACAACTACAAGAGATCCTTGGAACAAACTACCAGCAGACGTGGTTGGTAAATCCACAATAACCGAATTTAAACCTGCCTGGGATAAACATCTATCCATCCTAAGATAAAATACAGGAAATAGTATAAGGGCAGACTAGATAGACCAGGAGGTCATTTTCTGCCATCAGTCTTCTATGTCTCTACTAAGAACACTCATTAGTAGCCCTTAATTAGTAAACCAAGGTTTGTACAGACTCTGTGCTGTGTTCTTTGGGTCGGCAGCTGGGGCAGAACATCTTATTTATCATTATCTATTATTTGTCACTCTCATCTATCTATGAATCTTATTTATTTATTGGATTTGTATGCCTCCCCTCTCCGTAGACTTGGGGCGGCTAACAACAATGATTAAAAAAAACAACATGTAACAATCCAATTAATAAAACAACTAAAAACCCTTATTATAAAACAAAACATGCACACAAACATACCATGCATAACTGGTAATGGCCTAGGGGGAAGGAATATCTCAACTCCCCCATGCCTGGCGGAATAAGTGAGTCTTGAGTAGTTTATGAATCAATCTGTCTGTCAATAAACCACGGGTTCAAGTCCTGCCTTAACCATGAAAGCTACCTGGAGGACTTTGGGCCAGTCTCTCTCTCAGCCCAACGCACCTCACAAGGTTGTGGGGAAAAGGGTTGTTGTACATCTTCGCTCCCTTGAGTTAGTTCTAAAAATAATAAAAGTGGGATAAAAATCAAAAACGCTTTATCATCTATCACCTATATTTCTATCTACTGTATATTTTGGAGTATAAGACGCACCTTTTTCCTCCCTAAAAGAGGCTGAAGATTTGGGTGCATCTTATACTCTGAATGCAGCTTCCTCCCCCCCCCCCCCCAAGCCCTAACTAGCTGTTAACGATCTTCCCAGCTCTCACCTTGCAAGCTCTTTCATTGTTTCTCTCTGCAAAGAATGTTTCCCAAACCCTAAGTCTTTGCAGGGGTTTTTCCATTGCTCTAACTTGCTCCAAATAAGTTTCTTTCCAGCCCTAACCAGGTGCTAACAATGTTCCCAGCTCTTGCAAGCTCTTTCATTGCTGCCCTCTCTGAATGAGGCTTTTTTTAAGCCCTAACCAAGGGGTAAAATGATGTGTTGAAGCTGACCAGACTAAGGACGCTAGCCAGGTGAATACCTGGTTAAGCAGATTCTTTTCCCTATTTTCCTCCCCCAAAACTAAGGTGTGTCTTATACTCTTTTATACTCTGAAAAATACGGTATATCATCTTATCATTTACCTATGTATCAATCAAGAGAGCCAGGGTGGCGCAGCAGGTAGAGTGCTGCACTGCAGGCCACTGAAGCTGACTGTAGATCTGTAGGTCAGCGGTTCAAATCTCACCACCGGCTCCAGGTTGACTCAGCCTTCCATCCTTCCGAGGTGGGTCAAATGAGGACCCAGATTGTGGGGGACAATATGGTTCTGGCTCTGTTAAAAAGGGCTACTGCTAACCTGTCTTTCCCCACACTTTACATGGGGCAGAAAGCCCCCATCACCCCCTCCTCTATTGTCTCCTCATCCTCAGGCTGTAGAAATCTCTAGAGAAAAAGGAAGTTGGGGGCTGGAGCCTGACTTAAATAATTGTTTCTCCCCCTCCTCTCCCCACCACCCCTTCTCTCTGCAGGTCTGATTATTTCCGAAACTTTGTAGATTCCTGTCTCCAGAAAATCCCCCAAGACAGACCAACATCCGAGGAGCTCCTGAAGGTGGGTCCAGCACTGGCCCCAATTATTAATATTAATCTATTATTATTATTATTATTATTATTATTATTATTATTATTATTATGGATTTCGTATTTCATCACCAGTCGGGCGCTTCCCAAGCACCTAGGACTGCGTGATGTAGCGGCGAATTATGTCTGCTGATCCCAGTAAAGCGGCCTTTTGCAATATTATTATTATTATTATTATTATTATTCAATCCTGTTTCAGGATTCCGGATCTAGGCTCTCCCCTGGGGCTTCTTTCTCTTGGGGGGGGGGGGTGTCTTGGGGAGAGGGCTGACTCCTGACGGCTTTCCTTGCGCTTTCCAGCACGTCTTTGTCGTTCGAGACCGCCCGGAAACCGTGTTAATAGACCTCATCCAGAGAACCAAGGACGCCGTGAGAGAGCTGGACAACCTCCAGTATCGCAAAATGAAGAAGCTTCTCTTCCAGGAGGCCCACAACGGACCAGCCGTGGAAGCCCAGGAGGAGGAAGAGGTAGGAGGAGGGGATGATGGGCTCGGGGCTCCTTGGTGCTCTCTGAGCTGGGTCGTTTCCCTGGCAGA